>NC_134836.1:84203256-84504630 GCF_004210375.1 Tachypleus tridentatus | reverse complement strand
TGTGTGTAGAATTAGGAAACCTGGGAAAGAAGAGGCCATTCCTTTGGCAGTACACAGTCCAACAAAAAGAGACAATCTACAATCAAGTCCATTGCACCTGGTACTTAACAGTTGATTTTAACAAGAACATGGAGTTGTTAGAATGAATTAGAGCACAATGATACATTAGAAGGAATAAGAAATAAGTGCAAGCCCGTCTTCTGGAAATTCAAGTACATTGATATGGAAAGAGGATTCACCATAGATCAATGTGCCAGATGAAAAATTGTCAATACTTCTCGACAAGAAGGGAAAGCACCAGTGAGAATGTGCACCATAGAGTTTGGGTAGAAGTAATGAAATACCCATGGTGATATTGAATTGGTACAATCATCAATACAATCCCAAAGTAAAGTAGTGGACAGGTGAACTATTGAGGTCAAAGTTTCCTGTAACTGCTTGAGGACCAAGAGATGAGGTGAAAATGTACCCAAAGGGTACAGCAGTTCCAGTGAAACTATGGTCTCCAAACACATATAGAATGAGTAGGATAAAGACAAATCCTGGTAACTAGTAATTTCATAGCTCAAAGGTAAATGCGAGGCTGAACACAAGTTAGAAATAAGTTGAAAAAACATTCCTAGGTAAATATGATACAGGAAGTGTTGATTATTCAAGAAATTGTACAAGATGGGATCAAAATGAAACCTGATGAGGCTTAAGACAAGAAGCTGAAGAAATGTCTAAGTAAAATTTAAACCTCTGTGTGGACACAAAATCATTTCTGCAGGAGAACAAGCTGTGACAGCTTGGCATCCACAAGACCAGACTCAACATAACTGTCACTAGCAAGTTCAATGAATCTGATGCAAAGTAGAAGACAGTGTTTTGAAATTAGAAACAAAAGAAAAATTGAGAACTAAGTCAAAGTACACTGATGTAAGGTAGGATTAGAACCATATGAAAATAAGGACTGATGACAGGTAAGCCCCAAGCACAAAAATGGGGCCAAGCAAAGATCTTGCAGAGGAGAAGAAAAAAAATCTTGAGATAGGAGAATATCCCTAACACACAGTTCCCACCAGTAAAAAGCCTAGTGAACAGTGATATGGTAGTATTGGAATGGGTCCACCACAGTAGAGAAGTAAACGGAAATGTCCACAATGTTCTCAGAGTCACGTTGGAGTGCCTTACACATGGGATGTAGAGAGAAGTAAAGAAATATGGTAAAAAAAATCAGATAAAACAAGGAGAATTGGGTATTGGAAAGCAAAACTGATGCCAAATAGCCTAATCCCCCAACACAAAGCAATGACGATCCCCAATATGGGAGTGAAGAAAGAGGATTAAGAATAAGAATAACTTAAAATTGAGGACATAAGAATCAAATAGACAGGGAGGACAAGGCTTGAGGTCATGTGAACATAATTAATTGGTCATGGTGAACAAAATTAGTTAGAGTTAGAATTAGTAATAATAATAATACGACACACAGGAGAAAGAAAAAATGGCACGTACCTGAAAACTTAAGTCCTGATAATGCAAAAATGTTTAAGGTTTCTCTTCAACAGAGAGAGAAGTTGTCAAAGGATACCAGGAAAAAAAAAACAAATTTGTTTTAATTCTTTCTCAAAACAAGGGGAAGGAACACGCATGCATAAGCTATAATTGTTACATATAACTTGTGTGAGGAGATTATTCCCTCACACAAGTAGTTTAGTTGTTACATAACATGGTGGGTTCATAATTTATAAACAAGAAATTCAGTTCTTTGAACATTTCAAATCCCGTTAAATTAGAAAAGAAAAATATGTCAGGTGTATTCAACAATAAGGAAAGAATGATTATTCATGACTGTGAAAGCACAGAGGGCATATGTGTTGCATAATAATATTATTATGCAATATCATAATTCATGAGATAACCTTGTGGGATTAGGTTGAGGTTGCCTAAAGACTAGTGGCATGAACACCTCTACGGCAGACATATAGAAAAGATGACAAGATAGCTTAATTATGTGCAGAGGTGTATATCTTCTTGGAATTTTAGCAATATCAATATATGCTCAATTGGAATTTTTCCTGTTTTCTCCATAAAACACACTTGTATTAGTTTATTACAATAAAAGTAAATTAATATAAAGTTACAATAAAATCCATAACAACAAGATATTGATAACTGGATAGTTGAAATTACCAAAAACCCTAGTTGATTATTTTCATGGCATTAATCATTAATCAACTTATTTATAATTTTAACTAATCAGTTATTTTATGTGAATAATCAATACTCATAGGTAATCAATTACTTCATCAATCAATTGTTAATCATCCTTTTCAAATGGTGTAAAACTGCTGCAATTTAAAAATCACAAATGCATACATACTTGTACATATAAAAAAAATAATTGGGTAATGGATATGCAATGGCTTCAGCAAGTAAATATAAAATAGGTGACAGGATACCACCCAAGAATAATGTGTTAATATGTATGTTAATGGATTACTGGCAGATGACATGTTGACACACATATATAACTTGTAGTCCAGAAATAATACACAAATCTACAATCAAAATAGTGAGATGATAAACCATAAATTTTCTGGACTGGTTTCAGGCTTCACATTCAATTGTTGCTGTAATAACACTTGAGGGATAAGAAAGAGCTCTTTCATTGTCTAATTTTTATCCAAACCAATCTGCCTATATCAAGCCTTAATAAACCAAGTACTTGTCAATCACTCCCTTGATCTTTCCCAATCTTGTTGTGTCTATCACATAAAGGCAATCTATCCCAAAAGCTGAACAATGTTTAAAATTTAAATAGCCTAATTTACAGATAACTTCTACTCTGTAAAATCTTGAACCTATTTCTCCTAGTGTACCACTCTTAACACTAAACACAAAAAAATACAATGCATCAATTTTACCTGTTCCCTTTATAATTTTGAAAACTTCAACTAGATACCTTTTGTCATGACTAAATGATTTGAAGGTCTTTAACCTATTCTCATATGATAACCAGCACCTCCTTTCCAACAACTCAATACCCACTTTGAAGTGGAGATGAAAATGTTCAGAAAGATCTGAAAATTAGAAGGCCAGTATGGCCCACAAACAGCAGACTTTCCATCACAAAGCAAGATAATGAAAGTTTCTTCAACTATACAAAACCAAATTGTAACTTAAATGTATTATTTTATGTACTTTTTTAGATATAGCATGAAAACACGACACTAAAACATCAATTCACTACTGAGGCCACATCAGTTCAATGCCTGGTGAAAAACTGTACCATTTCTGTGATTTATATCAAATTCAAGAAGTACATCAGTCACAATTTCAATTCATACACATATGAAAAATCATTCCTAGCATACAATAAAAGAATTTGCTATGTCATTAGAATTTCTTTGAAACAAGCTTTAGTTTTGCTGCTTCTCAAAGATGTATTAAAAATATTAAAATGGAATACAAAAAAAATGCAAAACATTATGTAAAAAAATAAAATTAATTCATTCCTCTGTTACTATTAATTCAAATGTCATAGGTTTTGCAGAAAACAATTACAGAGATATGGTAAATGATTTAAAGTCAGTAATTCAAACTTTCATTACAAATAGTCTTGTAACCATACTTCTGCTTCAACTTTGCCTATATACTATCTTGTAACCGTACTTCTGCTTCAACTTTGCCTATATACTATCTAGTGACTGTGCTTCTGCTATAACTTGATAGCAAATTTCATGTGCAGATTCACTGGTTCAAAACTGTTCAGCTGACAAATTGTGGTAAAGTAATTCAATTTAATTTCAGTACTAAGAATTAATAAAGTGATTAATTAAATTAAGTAATATCACAGCAGTTACAACAATTTCATAATCACAATAATGGATATAAATCAGTGTATAATGTGGATCTGTGTAGTACTCACACAATGTTGAGTTATGCTAAAGTACAATACTGATTTTCAATCAAAGTATTGTTCAGTCAGAGAACATACAATAAAACATGCTCACTTCTTTTCAGATTACATTTAATTGCTCAAGTTACAGCCACTAAGAACAAAAACACTGATATTTTGCTAGATAATTCTTTTATATTTTCCACAAAAGTTCAAACGTATATAATATAGTCCTTTATATATTTTCTGTAAAGAACATAAATAAAGTTTATGATCAACAACAGAAAAGAAACTGAAATTCCATATTCAAGGATACCATCAGCATCACATACAAGATTCTGATACTTAAAAATGTAAATGCAAAACAAGCACAGCATGGTTAGAGAATGTACTGTTTATTTTAAGTTGTAATTTAAATGTTACTAACCTATGCATCATCACAACCAAGACGAGCTAACAAGAAAGCATTTACATTTGAGAAACTAACAAGTGTTTTTACAAAAGCTGCAAAGAATTTAGTTCAAAACAAAAGAAAATTTCTATAAAAGAAACTGATACACCTTCCTTCACCTACTCATAAATGACCCAGGACCTGGACTGCCAAACAAGGTCAGATTTCTACTAAAAGTCAAAAGGTTTTTATCCATGATTACTGAAAAGAACTCAAGACTGAACACAATACTCTAAATGAGGCCAAACCAGAGATCTGTAAAAAGAAGCAATAAACTTCTTTGATTTATATTCATTATTCTTGTAGATACAATTCAAAATCATAATTACTTTCCCACTGACAACAACACTATCTTGGATAAAGAAACTGACCAACCAATCACATCAAGATTCTTTTTTTTCCACAACACTGTTGTGTTGATTTCCATTAAGGTGGTAATTATAGCTTTAATTAAGGTATCACACATCCATTACTTTGAAATTAGCATAGATAAATACCATTTGCAATATAAACACCAAACCTGTCAAACAGTCCAAATCCCTTCGAAAAAACAACAGTATCCACCTTACTGCGAACTGCAACCAACATACTAACACTACCATGAAAATTGACCACTACCAGCTCCAATCTATTTGACACCAGTTACTACAACTCTGCTTCCTTTGCTCTAGCCAGCACTTAAAAATGTATTGAGTATTGATCTCTCATAACCACAGAAATAATTATCTTTCCTATTTTTTATGTCGTACTTTAACAAAAGCATTATAAAAATTCAGCTAACTAAATCTACACCTTTATCCTCATCAACATAAGATGCTCCAGCAATTTAGATGTATATCTCTTAAAATATCAAAACTTATGTATAAGAACCTACTTTCTTGATTTAACACACAGAATTCATACTAGAGGTCCATGTGAACCTGAAGAATCTCATAAAAACTTAATGTTTTTACAGTGCATTCATGAATAACATTTAATCCAGACATCATATTTCAATATGTCAATCATCTATACAATAAAAACAAGATGTAGATGTATGACAAACAAGATGTAGATGTATGACAAACATACTACCATTATTTCATACATGAAAGAAATATACAACAATGTATTAAAATATTCATTTTCTTGAATACTACAATGCCTTTACTTAGTATATCTTATAGAATACATGTACACCAATTCAACTTTATATGAATATTATAAAAGCTTATCTATCTGAAGTATTAGATATAGTATATTATTTAACCTAATTTGTTTATTTCAAAAGAGTAAAACATTTGTAGTCTTGAAAGAAAAAAAAAGTAACCCCCAATAAAATCACTAAACAAATACAGATTTGACTAAGTGTGCCTAAATAACAGATAAAACAAAAACTCACCTTTCCATGAAACTGTGGAATAGGATGTCCATATTTCAGATATAAATGCACAGTCTGCCACATGCAATTGTACTGACATTCTTCCCAGCATTCCCAGTAAAGTAAACTCATGTACCAGGGCTGACTAGCTTTGAACTGAACCAGCGACTTTGAGTCTGAGCAGTTTGAGGTATAGCAACGTTGTTGACAGAGTTGGTATGTCTTAGATCTATCACCTATTGATGCTACAGTTGAATAAGCAAGAAGGCACAAAATAAAGGCAATCTTAGAGAAACAGCAAGTGTGAAGATACTTCATGTTGTGAAGCTGCATTTTTTGTCCAATGTTCTTGCTTCTTGGAAAGTTTTTCCTTACACTTCATTATTGTCCATTTCTTCAACTTTCAAGCTCATTATTATTTATTAGTCATCACAATATTATTCTACAATTCCTGTAGATACGGACATTTTGTCTGGAAATTTTAAATTTCAGTTAAGATGCTAGTAATAAACATTTTTTTTTAAATTAAAATTTGTTACACATCCAAATAATAATTAACAATGATTTTCATAAATTGAAAAATTCTCGACATTACTGACTAAAAAATTCTATATACATACTGAAATCTCCACTAAAATGTTTGTCAATTCAGTAAACATCATTTTTTAGTAATAAATTATTAATTCTTGAATAAATAAAACATTTAAAATAATTATGGATTTTCTAGATGTTTAACATGGTGCCCTATTTTAATTTTGAGTTAACCCTCTCACTTGTTATTCACTATTAGTACAGACTTTAATAATTCTCACCTTCCACATGTATCATAGAATGCTTAATATTTTCATTTACATCTTCTATCTTCTTCAATTATTTTAATCAATTTTATATTAGTTCTATTTTATTTCACTATATAGCAACATGTTCCTTAAATTTGCTGATACTGTTAGGGTCTTGAGTGTTTTTAGCTGTGCTTTACAGAAGGATTTTGATTATTTTGTAAGTTTGCAAATAGTTTTAATTGCAATAAATCAAGGTAATACATTAGTATAGTATGGGTACACAAAATGTTAGGACAGGGATAGGACCCTTCAGGGATGATAAAGCAGGGGAAAACCTTGCTTTAAAAATGTTTTGACATATTTTTAAAAAGTTACTGTTCATGTAGATAAGGATAAGGGTATAGATTTGTTGTATCTAGATTTTCCAGAAAATATTCAACAAAGATCCAATATATAAGGGTTGTAAAAAACTTATATCTACAGGTGTGAAGGATAAGTTAATTAATTGGATAGAAGAGTGATTTGATGGAAGAAAGAACAGGGTTGTTATAAATGGAGTTCAGTTAAACTGGATTAATGATGCAAGTGGTGTACTTTAGAGCTCAGTCTTAGGAACATTGCTCTTTTTGATTTACATTAATGACACAGATAAAGGAAAGGGCATTAAATTACTTATATTTGCTGATGATATCAAGATATTGAGTATTACTTGCTGCAAAAAGGATGCTGCTGCTGTTTTACAAAAGGACTTAGATCACTTAGTGAGTTGGGCAAATAAATAGCATGTGGGTTTTAATTATGATAAATGAAAGATACTACATGCAGGTTACCATAATTTCAATAATAATTTGGATGGGAATAACCTCAAGAGTTTCTTGAAAGAAAAGGGCCTTGGTGTAATGACTGATAACTCTCTCATGGCTACTGCTAATGGAAGGGTAAATAAAATTTTAATTTGTATCTATAAAAATATTGAATAGCAATCCACAGAGGTTATAATTTCATTGTATAGATGAATGGTTAAACCACAATTTAAGCACTCAGTTCAGTTTTAGGCTCCTTATCTTAGGAAAGATATTGAATTGTTGGAAAAGGTTCCAGGAAGGTTACTAAAATGGCACCTGGAATGGAGCAATTGTAACATGAGGAGAGATTTATATCCTTAAAATTGTTTTCAACTGAAAAAAGTACAGTTCAAGGAGAATCTAACTGAAGTGTTTAAGGTGGTAAAAGAAATTGATAATCTTCATGCATCAACAAGTTCCATACTTAAAAATGAGAATTACAGAACTGTGGATGGTTGGTTGATTTAGTGTTTTATGGCACAAAGCAGCTAGGCTATCTGCACCAAACATCCAGTAAAAAGTTAAAAGTAAATTTAGTAAAATTCATAAAAGGAAATTAAGATAAAACAAAAGAAAGTTAAAACCAAAAAACATAAATAGCATAAAACTAATGTTTACATCTAGTCTACAACGTCAAGAGAAAAACTAGAGTAATTCAAGTTGTAAAGGACTTTCTGTAGCGTAAATGTAATAATCATAACTTACCAGAAAGACTAACAGGTTAGTACAAAAACCACCATCAGTCATCTGAAGTTGGCCTTTCCACTCCTAGTTCTAAGTTATTTGATATTATGGCTTTAAAGGAAAGTAATAAAAAAGGTTTTAAAAGACGTGTGGCAAAATTATAATAACTCACCAGGATGACTAATGGGTAGTTCAAACAGCAGTGTTAGTCACCTGAAGTTGGCCTTTCCAGTTCTAGTTTTGAGTTATTTAATGTTACAGTCAGTTTCTAATTTCAAATTAAACTAGATGAACCGTGATTTTTAAAACAGAGCCACACTAAAAATGTGTAATGTAGAAATTAAAAATCTTAAATGACATTAAAAAAATTAATGGCCTTTAAAAACTAAAAACATTTCCAAGGTGGACAGTGTCACCATCCAATAACACTGTCTAACATTACAGACAAACCTTAAGAGAGAACATGTTTAAAATGGAGCCTTCATTAAAAGCCGTAACGATGACAAGAAAGTAAAATGTGCCTTATTGTGATCTGAGTGTTACACAAACTACACACTGGTGCATCAGTTCCAGATAAAAGAAAATGATGAATTAAAAAACTGTGACTAATGTGTAGTCCAGTTAGAACAACTTCCTCTTTCCGATCCTAAGGTAAGGAAGATGGCCAAAGTCCAATACAGGGTTTTATTTGGAAAAGCTTGTTTTTGCATTGCTCACTCCAAGTCGACTGCCAGCTGGCATGGGGCTGCACCTTGAATACAGGACCATAGTCTATCTATGGGACAGGCACAGCAGTGATAGTGCCAGAGCAGATAGACTTAGCTACAGTGTTGGTGAGCTCGTTCTTGTGAATACCAACATGGCCCGGTATCCAGAAAAACTGAATAGAAGTAGATGTTACAGAGAAATGGGCCAGTCAGTTTTGAATATCAGCAAGAAAAGGGTGTGAACCAAAGTGAAGCAATTCCAAGACCAGTAGAGAACTAAGTGAGTCAGTATAAATAGTGCAATTTGAGTAATGCTTAGCTTCTATGTGATCCAGGGCAAGAGAAATGGCATAGAGTTCAGCAGTGAACACAGAAGCTGTAGAGGGGATTCCACACGCAACCATCTGTATAAATAGGAATGGAAGGATGGTTCAAAAGATGTTCAGCAAACAGCATTTCCAATGAGAAGTGTCTACTTTTCTCAGATGACTTAAAGATAGGTCACAATTGTGGACTGTAAGAAGCCATGGTGGGATGAACAGACCAGTGGATACAGCAATGTTATCCAAGGACAGACACAATTCATCTAACTGTGCCTGGATACGAAGGCCAAAAGGAGCAATGGCAAACTGTCTGGTCTGTAAAAACATGGCCCACCGAGGAAGGAAAACACAACCCCAGGTGGGATGACTTGGTAAGAAAAGAAGTTTCAAAGCATATAGTAAAGACAGTTGCAAATGGCAAAGGTGCAAAGAAGGATCATGAGACTATGTATAAGCTCTGAACTGGGGATGTGTGGAAAGCCCCAGTGCAGAGCTGAAGTCTTTAATCTGATGGTCTGGCAGAGACATAGATCAGTGATCCATAGTCAAGTTTTGATCTAATAAGAGCACAATATATCTTTAGCAAAGAACATTGATCTGCTCACCAAGTGGTGGAAAAGAGGACACGAAGGATTTCAGTGCCCTTGTACATTTAATCCATAGCTGAGTAATGTGTGATATAAAGGTCAGCTTACAGTCAAAGATAAGCCCAAGAACTTGGTCTCAGAGACCACAGGCAGCACAACTCCACCGATACAGAGCTCAGGATCAGGGTGAATACCCTGTTGGTGGCAAAAGTGCATGAAAACAGTTTTAGAGAGAGAGAGAAGTTAAAGCCATTTGCTGTGGTTCACTTCAGTAAAGAATTGAGAGCAGCCTGTAGCTGCCGCTCAATTTACCTCATGTTCGACAACTGACCTAAGATGTGAAAGTCATTGACATAAAGCCCATATTAGAGGAGGTTGTTTGATTGGATGAACCAAACAAAACAAGCATTATCCATACTCTCTAAGGTCTTACAGAGACAGCTCTCCAAAGCAACCAGAAAGAAATTTGAAGAGCCAGTTTGAGTTCCACCAGTGTAAAGGACGATTATAGCCACAGAGACAATGAGCCTGAAATGAAAGAAGTAACTGTTCTGCCCGAGTCCTGATGGCTAAGAAGGTGAAAGAAGAAGCAGAAGTGCTAGATACCTGGCAAAAGCTTTCACCTAGAGTATTGGTGATGCTCCGAGTATCAGCTACTTCCAGGCAATCAGAGAGCAAGATTGAGAGAGGGACAGAGTTATATTGCCCACTGACCTTTCAAATCTTGTCCCATAAGACTTTTGTACTGGTGGTAAAAGATATGCTGGTTGTGAACTTAATCCATGATTCCTTCTGACTTTGACGTCTTACCCACCGAGCACGTGCACAGGCCTGCTGGAAAGCAATATGTTGCAAGAGTGTGGGATACCTACGAAAAGTATCCCAGACCCATTTTTGAGCCTTTTGTGGCAGGCAGGATTCCACCACGGACAAGGATATTATGGAAAACGTATCAAGGTTTTAGGAATACATTGAACACTTGCCTATATAACATAGTCAGTTACTGCTACCACACAGTCGTATATTGATGGCTTACAGACGATGGTGGGATCAAGTTCTGTGAGAGCAGGGAAAGAAGGCCAGTTTGCTTGATCAAGCTTCCACGAAGAAAGACAAGCAGGATGGTAAGAAGCAATCAGTGTTTTGATGTCATCTAGAATAGAACATAAACCTCGATAGTTCCATTATATCAGGGTGACCATTTTTATTTATGTGTAAATGAATTAGACAGAGAACCCTTCTGTTTACAATCACATCTTTTTTCCTTACTTTCCTTATTTGAGGGAGGTCTATTGACCTCCATGGATCCTGCACTGCATCATTTGGGCATGTCTTTGCTGTTGAAAGAGGATTCCAGAGACTGAGGAATTGAACAAATGACTGTTTTGCATCTTGGGGTGGAAGAAAAAGGTGTATCTAAGGAAATGCCTGTACATGGAACCAAAGGATGTGGAACTTGGGGTTTGGTGGAATGTATATAAGGGACAAAGAAAGGTGATGAAGTTGATTCATCAACTTTTTTAACCATGGATGTCAAAAGACTTTTCATTTGTTTGGAGAATGAATCTCTTGGAAGCACAGAGAGATCTGTCTGCACTCCCACTGTAGTTGTGGAACGAAGTGCAGCAACATACATCCGAGATGAGGTGGTGAACAGCAACTTACTTGCCTCAAGATAAGTAATGTTAAGAATCGTTTTCAAATGCTGCACCTCTTTTTCTTCCAACCATTCACGGCAAGAACAAAAGTAGAACAGGTGAGAGCCATTGCAATTGATGTAATAAGGGTCCTTTTCACACTCGTAGGCATCATGGTCCTTGCCACTGCAACAAGGGAACCAGGACATGAGGTCTTTGTGTGACCAAACCGTTGACACTGGAAACATCGAAGAGGGTTTGGAATGTATGGCTGTACTCTGCAATTAAGATAACCTGCCTTGATGGTGGCAGATGGATGTGGTGATGTAAATGTCAGAATAAGGACATTTGTATGCAAAATAATTCCATCTTTGCAAGCAGAGATATGCCTCACTGCAGAAACTCCTTGGGTTGAGAAACCAGTGAGAATCTATGACTCTGAGATGTTCTTCAAATCCCCTCAAAAATAACTCCTCGTGATGAATTCAAAGTAGCATGAGGTGTAATCTCTATAGATATATCCCCAACTGCCTTTGAATGCAAGAGAAGTTCACTGTGTTGGGATGTGGGTGTTTCCACCAATATGACACCAGATTGAAGCTTTTTTACTGACTTTAGAGAGCCAGCAAGTCCCTCTGGTCCCTTCTGAATGAAAAAATGAGACATTTGCCCTAAAAGTTTCTCTGAAAGAGAATGTAATACAAAAAAATGAGGTGCAACAGGTGGTGCAGGTGTTGAAGATTGCTGTTCAGAAACTTCAAGACATGGTCATCTACCTATCTACTGTTTTTTTCACTATTTTATTTAAATTTTTATTTGGAGGATCCATAGGAAAAAAGGAAATATCAGTGCCCACTGACCCTGCCCACCATGGAGCCCTACGAGGGGATGCACTACAATGTCAAGCAAGGACACTGCAGCAACGCCAGGGTTTTGTGAGCACTATACCCAAACACCAGCATCAGACACAATGTCCACAACACCTGTTGAGAACTTCCAACACTGGTACTTGGTTGACCCTAGCACAAGTGGACCAGCCGATTGACCCAAGGGGGCCACTGAAGGCCAAAGTGGTGTGTTAGGGTTGGACCCCTCAACCAACAGGATCCTCTCATCCCCTTCACGGGTTGCCATGTATGGCAAACACGTGGGTGGATGTTCAGATCCCAGAGGAAGTACACTGAAAGAACAGAACCTTCCCTGGGAGGTCCCCTCACCTCTTACAAGAATTCACACAAAGGGGTATAGAACCATGGGACACAAATATAGATTTAAAAAGGTAGAAGCCATCTTCAGCTAAGCCAATTTTATTTTTCAAATAGAGTAGTTGGCCTAAAGAATGTGTTGCCTTTGGATACTATGGGGCAATAAATTTCAGTGAGTTTATAAGATTGACAGATGTATGAATGATTATGGCTGGCTCAAAATTTGTTTTAAAATAGTTTCAGTTTGACTTAGAAAGTAAATATATAACTATTTCATGTTTATTGTCACAAAGCTACTAGGCTATCTGTGCCAAACACGATGAAGTATACCATAATGGTATATGGAAATTAAGGTAAAAATACATAAAGTATGTAAAATTACGACCTGCTAGGAATACTGAAGAATTAAGTTCAAACTTGCTGTCAGTCGTCTGAAGTTGGCTTTTACAGTCCTGGGTTTAGGTCAAAATAATATTAAAATGTGTAAAAAAAATCATGCTAAAATAGTGTATAGTCCAATTAAAACCTAAAATTAAGTTAAAAGGACCAATGGCTCTTAAAAATGTAAAAACATGAGTGAAGTGGCCAGTATCACCTATGACACTGGCTAATGTCAAGGGCAAACCTACCTTAAAAATATGTCTAAAACGGTGGTGGCATTCTTGGTTGTAACAAAGGCATGATTATAAAATATGTACAATTGTGACCTGAATGCCACATAGACAACACATTGGTGCATCCATACCAGATAAAAGGAAGTGGTGAGTTAAAGAACTGTGACCAATGTATAGCCTAGCCAAAACAACTTCCTTTCTTTCATCTTTACAGAAACATGATGGCCAAAGAGCTAAAGAAGGTTTGATTTGAAAAAGCTTATTACTTCATTGCTCACTCCAGGTCAACTGCCAACTGGTGTGTAGTCTGATTTTGATCACTGAACCACAGTCCATGTATGGAACATGGAAGGTGGTGATAGAGCCAGCACAGATGAACTTTGCCACTCTGTCAGCTAGCTCATTCCCGTGAATACCAACATGACCTGGTATTGATAAAAACTGGACAGAGATAGATGATAGAGAAAGATGGACCAGTTTGTTTTGGATGTTGATGAGAATAGGATGGTAATTAACATGGAATGATGTCAGGGCCAATAGACAGCTGAATGAATCAGTATAGATCGTACAATTCGTATACTGCATAGTTTCAATATGGTACAGGGAAAGAGAAATGGCATACAATTCAGCAGTGAACACAAAAACTGTAGAGGGGATTCTGTGTGCTACAACTGAACTGTAACAAACCATGGCTGAACCTACAGAGTCACCTGATTTTGAACCATCTGTATATATGGGAATGGATGTATTGTTTGAAAGATGTTCAGCAAATAAAGAGCAATATTTCCAATCGGGAGTACCAGCCTTCCTCAGATGACTCAAAAACAGGTCACAGTTGTGGACAGTAATTATTGTAAATGTTATAAATATTTTGTGGATAGTAAATATTGCTCTTTATTTGCTAAACATCTTTCAAACAATACATCTGTATATATGGGAATAGATGTATTGTTTGAAAGAAGTTCAGCAAATAAAGAGTAATATTTCCAATCGGGAGTACCAGTCTTCCTCAGATGACTCAAAAACAGGTCACAGTTGTGGACAGTAATTATTGTAAATGTTATAAATATTTTGTGGATAGTAAATATTGCTCTTTATTTGCTAAACATCTTTCAAACAATACATCTGTATATATGGGAATAGATGTATTGTTTGAAAGAAGTTCAGCAAATAAAGAGTAATATTCAATCGAGTACCAGTCTTCCTCAGATGACTCAAAAACAGGTCACAGTTGTGGACAGTAATTATTGTAAATGTTATAAATATTTTGTGGATAGTAAATATTGCTCTTTATTTGCTAAACATCTTTCAAACAATACATCTGTATATATGGGAATAGATGTATTGTTTGAAAGAAGTTCAGCAAATAAAGAGTAATATTTCCAATCGGGAGTACCAGTCTTCCTCAGATGACTCAAAAACAGGTCACAGTTGTGGATAGTAATTATTCATGGTGGAAGACATCGAACTGTTGATACTGCTATGTCATTCAAAGATATATCCAATTTTTCTGATTGTGCCCAAATACAAAGGCTAAAAGGAACAATGGCAGATTTTCTATTACAGAAAAGTGTGGCCCACTGAAGATGGAAAATACAACCCCAAGTAGGATGCTGGGGTAAAGAGCAAAGTTTGGAAACATACATAAGAGATAGATGCAAACAGCAAATATACAGAGGGGGTTCATGGGACTTTACATACAAACTTTGGACTGGAGAACTATGAAAGACCCCAGTGCAAAGCCAAAGCCCCTTAAGGTGGATAGGATCCAGCATTTTCAGTGCTGAGGTTCTGGCAGAACCATAAACCATAGGTCCATAGTCAAGTGTGGATCAGATAAGGGCATGATAAATTTTAAGTATGGAGTATCAATCTGCTCCCCAAGAGGTGGAAGTGAGGACACAGAGGATATTCAGTGCTCTTATACATTTGACATGAAGTTGCTTGATATGGGAAATATAGTTTAATTTACAGTCAAATATAAGACCTAAGAACTTCACCTCAGGGACGACAGGAAGTACAGCATCATCAATACAAAGTTCTGGATCTGGATAAATACCCCATTGATGGCAGAAATGTACACAAACAGTTTTAGAGAGAGAAAAGTTGAAAACCACTTGTTGTGGTCCACTTAAGTATATGATTGATTGCAGTTTTTAGCTGCCACTCAATAAACCTCATATTTCATGACATGAGATGTGGAAGTAATCAATGAAAAGAACATTTGCAACTGTAGGGGGTAACTGTTCACTGATAGCATTAATCTTTATAATGAAAAGTGTGACACTCAGAACACAGCCCTGATAGATTCCAAGTTCCTGTGGAAAAAAAAAAACAAACAGGAAAGTGTTGAGCCCACACAGACCTGGAATCGATGGTTCATAAATAAATGCTTAATAAAAAGTGGCAAATTACCACACAATCCGTACGAGTGAAGGTCTTAAAATGCCATATCTCCATTTTGTGTCATAAGCTTTCTCTAAATAAAAAAAATAGAAACAAGACATTGTTGCTTCAAAAAGGCTTTTCTAATTGATGTTTCAAGGCAAATTAAGTGGTCTATCAGGGAACGATGTCTTTGGAACCCACACTGAGTGGGTGAGAGAAGGTTGTTTGATTCAAGGAACCAAACAAGATGAGCATTAATCATCCTAAGGTCTTACTGAGATAACTCATCAAAGCAATAAAATGATCATTCAAAGGAATCTTTGGATCCTACCCAGGTTTGAGAATAAGGAGTACAATAGCTTGGCACCAAGCATTGGGGAAGATATTCTCGTGCCATATCCAGTTAAAGACAGCCAGGAGAAAGGTAGTGTAGCATTTCATAATGTATGTCATCAGGTCCAACTGATATATTGCCAGACCAATGAAGCACAAGTTTGACTTCCACCAGTGTAAAAGGACGATTGTACTCATAGGGATGATCAGTTGAAAAGGAAAGAGACAGATATTTAACTCGTGTTTTAATAGCTAAGAAGGAAGGGGATGAGTTTGAAGAGCCAGATACATGAGAGAAACATTCACCAAAAGTATTGGCAATGCTCTGAGCATCAGAAACTTCATGCCCATTGAATATTAAGATAGAGTGGGGGGGGCAAAAGTATGAGGGCTGTTCAAAAAATACGAGGACTGTTTGAATTGCGCAGCTCCAGTTGGTTCCAGGGAAATCCGCTTGGTGTTGCTAGGTTTGCACAGATCAGCTGATTATGACGCCATTTCCCGATTGCAGATATCTTCATTTGTGTATTAGCTACGCGGTTTTAAGTGAAGTGCGATTTTTTCGTTTGGCAGATTTTTGAATGAATGACCTGAAGGGGCAATGACTTGCTGTGAAATTTTGTGTTAAACTTGGAAAATCTGCAACTGAAACTTTTGCTATGCTTAACACGGCTTACGGTGATGTTGCTATGAAGCGTACGGCATGTTTCAAGTGGCATGAACGTTTTAAGGATGGTCGACAGTCCATTGAAGATGATGGCGTCCTGGACGTCCTTCCACGTCAACTGACGACCCACACGTCGACAAAATCAACACCCTGGTGCGGGCAAATCGACGTCTGATTGACAGGGAGCTTGCTGAAGAGTGTGGGATATCAGTTGGATCTTGTTACGAGATTTTGACCGAAAAATTGAAGATGCACTGCGTTGCTGCAAAATTCAGCCCTCAGAACTCATGAGTTTTTGGCCAAACACTTTATCACTGTTCTTCCCCACCCCCCTACTCACCTGACCTTGCTCCTTGCAATTTTTTCTTGTTCCCAAACTCAAAAGACCCTTGAAAGGAAGAAGATTTGAGATGATTCCCGAGATTAAGGCAAATGCGACGAAGGAGCTGGAGGACATTACAAAAGAAGCGTACCAGGACTATTTCAACAAGTGGAAACACCATTGGGATAAATGTGTGTGTTGGGAGGAGAGTACTTTGAAGGGGTCCCAGACCTGTAACTTCTAAATAAAGTACATTTTGTTTTATACAGTTAGTTACAGCTGCTACACAATCATCTATCGATGATTTACATAAGATGGCAGGATCACGTTCCTCGAGAGCAGTGAAAGAGGGCCAGTTGGTCTGGTCGAACTTCCACTGAGGCACGCGAGTCAGGTAACATTGACCACGGCCAATCTCTTTCAATATTGTAGGAAAGTTATCACTATCCCATGGATTGATATCAACCTCCCAAGAAAAGCAAGTGAAAAGCAAAGGGGAGCAGACAAAAAGATCTATAGCAGTAAATGACTGACTGGGTGCAGAAAATAAGTGTAAGAGCCAGTATTAAAGATAGACAGACTGTGATTCAAAAGCATATGCTCTATAACATGACCCCTCACATCAATACTAGAAACACCCCAGAGGGGATTATGTCCATTAAGATCTCCCAAAATTAAAAAGGGGGTTGGCAGTTGTTCAATGAGGGCATCAAGGTCTGAGGGATGATAATTTCTTCCAGGGATAAGGTACAGAGAGCAAACAGTGATGGTACGACCCAAGGAGATACGGATGGCTACAGCCTCCAAGGACTGGGTGATCACATGTTGATCAACCAGTAGTGCTACTCCCCCATGTCCTTGTCCTACACGAGCTGTCATTTTGGTATAAGGAGCATTGACAAATTTTGACTGTATTATGAGGTTTTAAAAATGTTTGCTGTAAAGAAAGACATTTGGGATGATAAAAGTCAAATCAAATCCTTGATGTCACTCACATTTGATTGAAAACCTCAACAGTTCCAATGATTAGCTAATCAGTTAGCTAATCCAATGACTGGCATGTCTATTTTTCTTTATTTTGGATGAAAATATGGCACAAAGACCTCCTGCTTGCAACCATGTTTTTTTTCTTTACTGGATGTGAGTCAGGCACTCTCTAGTGATCATGCTCTGGATCGAGTAGGCAGGTCGGAGTTTGTAGACATACGTTCCAGTGATTGAGGACATGAATGAATGGGTTGTTTAATTTTTGGGGTGTCAAGAGAAGAAGACCCCATGGAAACACCTGGGCTTGAACAAGGTAAAGTTGGGCAATAACTGGAAGATGTGGTAGGGAAAGAGATAGAAGTAGATACTGATTCGTTAACTTTGTTGATTTTGGAGGGTACTAGATTAAGATGTGCTGTTAAGAATTCTGTAGGAGACATGGAAAGGTCTATCTAAACTCCTACTGTAGTAGTGGAATGTATTTCAGCAGCATAAGTCCGAGATGGAATTGGGAATAGTAATTTCCGAGCCTCTGGATAAGTAATATTATGAACTGTCGAGATGACGTACTTCTTTCTCTTCCACCCATTTATGGCAAGAAGTAAAATAGGAAGGATGTGGGCTGTTAGAGTTAACACAATGTGGTTCTAATTGGCATTCAAAAGCATCATGGTCTTTGCCAGCACAACAGGCACATGTTAAGGAACTACAGCAAGATGTTTTCGAGTAACCAAATTGTTGACAACAAAAACATCTAACAGGGTCAGGAATATAAGGCCATACCTTACAAATTCAGATATCCTGCCTTATTGTGGTAGGAGGACGTGATGTTATAACTGTTAATATTAGAACATTTGTCAGCTCCATAATCCTTTCTCTACGAGTAAAAATTTGGCGCACAGCTGTAACTCCTTGGCAAGTGAAACCTGCAAGGATCTCCGACTCTGGAATGGTCTTTAAATCCCTCTGAATTATTACTCCTCTGGAAGAATTCAAAGTAGAATGAGGAGTAACCTCAATGGGTATATCCCCAATGGCCTTTGAATTCAAGTGGAGTATGGAATGTTGTGATGAAGCCGTTTCCACTAAAATGCCTCCTGACCGTAATTTTTTGTACCAATTTAGGTGAGCTACCAAGCCCTTCTAAACCCATCTGAATAAAAAATGGAGACATCTGCCCTAGGGATTTTTCAGTTAAATAATGTATAATTAAAAATCGTGGAACAGATTCAAGTTGTGAGTTTGACCATACAGTCATCAATGCAGTCATTTGCCAGAAGTCGGATTTTTCTCTATGCTGTCATGCTTGTTTTGTTTTTTTTATTTGAAGGGTATCCATAATAGAAAAAAAGAATTCAAGGCCAAAGTGATGTGTTGGGCCTCTCAACCACCAGGATCCTCTCCCCCCCTTCACGGGTCACCATACACGGCAAACATTCACGTGGATGTTTAGATCCCAGAGGAGGTAAACTGAAAGTACAGAACCTTTTCTGGGAGGTACCCTCACTACATACATGAATCCACATCAAGGGGTTGGCTTGGAAGACAGGGCAGCCAAGATGGATCAACAGCTCCCATGTTGTCCCTAAACATTATGTTATGCACTTTATAATATTTGAATTATGTATATAGCATCAATAGAAATAACCTTAACAGTATTATGAAAGAAATGGATATTGGTGTTTTCATTAATCATTCTCTTAAACCATCAAAGCACCATGCTGCTGTTAGTGATATGGTAAAGAAAATTTTAAGTTGTAGTTACAGAAATACTGAATGTATAACCTTATTGTACAGTTAGGCCTCATTTAGAGTACTGTCTTTAATCTTGGGCTCCTCACTTTAAAAAGGTATATTTTCTTAGATAAGGATATCAAAACTGTACTCCATACTCCATTTAAAAGATTTTTAATTTCTATTAGTTTTATTGCTAGCAAAAGATCACTGCTTTGATGGTTTACATAGTTCATTCACCTCTATTTCCAGATTGAAAGAATCTGGACATAAAGGTAGATGACAAAAGGTTAGTTATGCTGGAGTGAGTTCCCATCTATATTGTAAAATCACACTTCATTTTTAAAAATTAAGAAAATGTGAACATTTTCTTAAAAATGATTTTTCTAGTAATTACAGCACATGAAAAGTATTGGATTATGCTGATGTAAACTGTAATGTTTCATATACTAAAAGTTCTACTCTTTATTGGAAAAAAAATGTAAGAACTCCATTTAGAAATAATATCAATAAAAATTTAATTAAACCCTCATGTAATATACAAGTGAGTCATATTCTTGTTATGAGAAGAATACTCTTAAAAGTTATATTATGTTATAAAGAAATGGTTATTGTACACGCCATAATTATTTTCTAACTGTCTGAATCTTGAACACCCAAAGTGTGAAATTTTTATGTACTTTTTGTTTGTGGTACTACTCAATAGATACATATAAATTCACCATCTATATCCATTATATGATCAATTTATGATAACCATAATGCATTACTTAACTGAAGGTCATTTGTCAACTAAATGTGGAACTTACTAACTGATTCAAGCCAGAAATCCCCCAGGGTTTAATGTCATCAGCAAACTTTACTAAAGAATTATACCCCAATATTATTAATGTGAAAATAAAACATAAATCCCATGCACTGAACCCTGAGATACTCCACTAGTGACATAGGTCCAGTTTGAATGAACTTCATTAATAACAAGCTCATGCTTACTCCCATTTGACAATCCAGTTATCTTGATTTCCCTAATCTCCAAATGATGAAACTTTCTTAACTAATCTTTCATATGGCAAGTTATACAAAAAAGTTTTGAAAATCTAACTCCACAACATTCTAATTATTTCAATCTTCCAAATAATAAATTACATAAACAAAAAAAGTTAAGTAAAGTAAGATTTCTAACCATTTGTCTACAGGTCTTCCAATGGACAGAGTTAAAACTTACATCCAACAATTTATCAGCTCAGATAACCCTCGTGTAGCTTTGCACTAAATTCAACAAACCAACAATTTATTTTACTACTATTTTATGAATGTATATTATTGTTTGGTATCAAAGTTTTGATTATAATTCAAATATGTTATTATATATTAATTTTTTTTAATTTCAAAGCAAATATTAAAAAAAATTGTCAAATATCAACTTTTGTGAGACAAATGGTATACTGAATGTTGTTTTGGTTCAAATTAGATGTTTGTGATATCCAAATACAAACTCAGCAGTTTCTTACAAATTAAAAACTGAAATTAATAATACTGATAAGCTAGAATATCAAATAAGAGCCTTGTGTCTTTTCTGTTTGCTGAGATATCATTATATTTGGAAATACTTCCATAACTACACTTGTGTGATTCTCTCAGCCTCTTGAAGGTGAAAAATTTCCAAGATCATTTCATTTGTCTCAAATCTCAGCAATGAAAATCTTGTTGGGAAAGTAATATTTTCTTAGACCCAAATGCAGTTTGATCAGTAAGCCTGATAAATGACAGTGGAATTCTCCAATAATGATAAAGAAATTCATATTTTTTGTTATTTCAAGTGCATATACAAGAAGTTTTGTTTTACACCCAATAAGTTTGAAAATTTAGCAACACTTTGCAAACAAGGTATGACAGAGAGAAGAAACTTTAGAAATGGAAGTATTAAAGGTCATCATTTTCTGTATTTCTGTGTTTACTGCTCTATGTTTTTAGCAAGATAACTGAAATTTAATAACTTATTTGACAATAACAATAATATATATATATACATTTATTTATTTAATGTATTATAATTATAATGTGATTGTATTTTACAAAATAATGGTCCACTGGAACAAAGCCAAGACATGTCACTTTGTAAAAGCCACTTTTATACTACTGGATACAGTAACAAATGCACACGCACAGCAATATTGCAATTTCTGTAATGTTAGTCAGACATAGCTGAAATGTCAATAAAAACAATAAATAAATATGAATGTTTAATTTTATGAGAGTCGAGTACTTAGACTAAACACATGTGGTTTCTTGTTATAATTTGTAGCCATTCCATAACAAAAAAAGGGGGATTTATAATCTATTTCCTAATTTTTTTTATGCAGTTGTGAGATCAGTCAAATTGACCAAACCCATACATATACACAACGATGAAAATAACAAATAAATATAGTTTTTGTTCTGAAAAATCTGCAATAGTTATCCAGAGGTTATTAAGAAGTTATAAAGGTTTTTTCTGTAAAATTTAACAATTTTCTGACACATAAAAGAACTATTAATTTTAACATGAAAATTGTTCTGCATGTTGGATAGTCAACATCAGAAAAGAAAAATACATGAGCAAATCATTACTTTAAAAATCTTAAACTTAATAAAAAAAAACCTGATTTTTTGTGTGTGTGTGTGAGAAAGTCTTGTAATGTTTACTGATACTCTGCAAATGTTTGTAAAAATAAGCTTACAGTATTTAAAGTTTATCACAGTCTAATGCTGTTGCCTAATCATCATGGGACTTACATAATCAACTGAGAACCTGATACTACACCCGAATTTTTGGCAAGGGCTAAGAAAGATTTAATTTTATTAGCCTTCTAGTTCTATTCTAAATAAGGAGTTGAAATCTTTAGTGCTGTCAAAACATTTGAATTAAAAAAAGCAATTAGAAAGAAAGCACCAAAGGATCTTCTTGCTTTGTATTATAAATACAATGCAAAAGCACTACCAATTTTTGACATATCAATAAAAAATAATCACCTGATCTGATGCTAGATTAAAATACATCAAAATACTTAAAACTAAGCCTCATGTTTTCTAAGTAAAAAATTAACATTTGTCTTTACTTAGGACGGTTAACAACTGTTACCACCATACTACTACTATTAGTGACGTTAACACATGTAACAATAATTAATTTGAATAACGAAAGTAATATGTTAAACTAATATAATAATAAAAGTAATACTAACATATCCTTTGAATTTTATACAACGAAAACTATTATACTTGGAAATATATTATACATATGAAAAATTTTAAAAGAAACATGCATAACCGCAGATTTAACACCACATATTCAATAATTATAATACATTATACCACAAGTCCCATGTTACCAAATATTATGTATACTGTTAATCGTCAATAGAGGGCTTCTATTGTTCAAAATAAAAGATATATTTTTAAATGATTGTCCGTGTGTGTGTGTTTTCTTGTAGCAAAGCCACATCGGGCTATCTGCTGAGCCCACCAAAGGGAATCGAACCCCTGATTTTAGCGTTGTAAATCCGTAGACTTTACAGCTGTACCAGCGGGGGCAATTTACCATGGAAAAAGATAATTAAAATAGTCATTTTTAAAGAGAGTTTTTGTCCTGCACATATTTTTCTCTGTAAATTTTCTGAGTTAAATTTATTTCCTCTAATGAAAAATCCTACACAGACATTACTTCATGATAAAATAAATTATAAACAAACTACGTTATTTTCAAAGATATAGTTTTAACGCCACCTCGGTATGGTCTGGTGATTAAGATGTTTAATTCGCATTTGGAAGGTTGAGTGTTCGAATTATGTTCCTGAATGTGCTCGTCGTTTCAGCTGAGGCGTTATGTATTTTGACCGTCACCCTTCAAGTTAGGTGAGGCTAGCACAGAAAACCCCAAAGTATCCTTGCGCAAAATTCAAAGAACCACACAAAAAGTTTCAATACCAAAAGCTTGCAAATCATTTGAAACCAATAGGCTTAAAATTCCTTTTCACGGAATGTAGGTTATTAAGTTCTAATATTTTACCAAAGTTTTGTCTTTTAAACCATAATTTTAAAATATTAAGATATATAAATGATGCTTGAGGTAATCTTTTGCCTCTCATTATCGAGCCTAACTGTTGTGTTCAGATAAGAATGAAAAGCATCTTGGAGATAAAAGATAGATCAGAAATGCTGTTTTCGTATGTCATTAATTTTTTAATCCACAATGGATAAATTAAGAGGAATATGGAGAAAAACGCCTGCAATTGGCGCGATTTTTATCACAACCCACATTATTACGATTTCAGGTTATGGAGTTTCAGTTGTTTCCAAACACTGTAACATTTTCTGCGTGATTACGATTCTTCTTCGGAGTTTAACCAAGGTCGTTTTGCCGATAACATTCCCGTTATGTCATTCCTTTAGCTAATATTCTGAGCACGTAAAGTAAATATTCAATACATGTGAACCTCTAAAGTGTAAGTGATTTTTCTAGTAACTTTCATAATAGCTTTCCACGCAACCCCTATCACAATGAAATTGAAAATTTATAGTTTTTGTTAGGCCTGGCATGGCCAAGCGCGTAAGGCGTGCGACTCGTAATTCGCGGGTTCGCGCCCGCGTCGCGCTAAACATGCTCGCCCTCCCAGCCGTGGGGTTGTATAATGTGACGGTCAATCCCACTATTCGTTGGTAAAAGAGTAGCCCAAGAGTTGGCGGTGGGTGGTGATGACTAGCTGCCTTCCCTCTAGTCTTACACTGCTAAATTAGGGACGGCTAGCACGACTCGCAATGTGAAGGTCGCGGGTTCGAATCCCCGCCACACCAAACATGCTAGTCCTTTCAGCTCTGGGGGCGTTATAAAATTATGGTCAATCTCAGTATTCGTTGGTCAAAAAGTAGCCCAATAGTTAGCGGTAGGTTGTGATGACTAGCTGCCTTCCCTCTAGTCTTACACTGCTAAATTAGAATGCCTAGCGCAGATAGCCCTCGTGTAGCTTTGCGCAAAATTTAAAACAAGCAAACAAAACAGTAGTATGGATAGGTGCAGAATAGGAGCTATGCTAAGAATTTAGGTTATCATCTTCCAAAACAGTTTTACTGTCTCACCCATTGATGTATTGTTTTTCAGTTATTTCTTTTCGTTTATTAATTATTTTGAGCAGTTACCTTCCCACATCTGAGTGCAGATAGCAAGAGATGGTAAATATGTGGAACATAGCAAGTTAAAGCACCCACATTCGTCCTTCTTATTCTTTTTTTTTTCATTTTCATCAAGAATGTGAATCCTATGAAATTGAGAATAGACTTGATAAACGGTATACCTACAATGCAATTGAGGTCTTACTTTTGTCAGTATCTCAGAAAACAGGACACAGTGCATAACTATCCACCTTATGGTGTGTGTGCCCAGATGACACATGTCTGTTTTGTGGTCACGTTATATCTTTTCTTCTTTCTTGCATGTTCTAAGTAATTTTACAATTAATTATAGTTGAGGTTTTATACATATATATGTAACTTTTTTCCCGATGACAAATGGTCTGTTTACTATTTTATTCTATCTAACTCACACTGAACAATTTTATTAAGATTAAGGAATGACTCCCATACACGAAAAGGATAATTATATGTACGTGGGTTGTAATTTATATATATTATATAGGTAATATATCTATTCTTTCCTCCATTATTAAATTATTTTAATTCATTATCACATCCATGTTTGTATAATACAATTTGTTTACTCTTTTTTTCGTTATATATTATTATTGTCATATTTTAGAGCTTCTCTCTAATTATTCAATGCATGCATGACATCACAAATTGGGGTACGTCCCTTAAAACCTACCAATGACTCACCTGGCTAACATCTTGTCAGGTTTTACAGTGCCATATTCTTCACAATAGGTTTTTGTAACTTTTAGGCAATAAATTTCAACAATAAGTAGATAAAACACTCGTTTTAAAATAATATATGCAAAACAAGTCAAACATTCGTTACACTACTAGTTATCACAGTTATATCAAAAGCTTTAAATAATTCTCTTTTATTCATCAAGGTCCACATAGGTGGGTTAAATTACTTTAAAACACCCGTCGAAAAGAAGAACCATTTTCCTCTATTCTGTTGTTGCAATAAAGGTTGCAATGCTCACTTGAAAATCACCACTATAAATGTTGTTTGTTTTTGAATTTCGCACAAAGCTACTCGAGGGCTATCTATGCTAGCCGTCCCTAATTCAGCAGTGTAAGACTAGAGAGAAGGCAGCTAGTCATCACCACCCACCGCCAACTCTTGGGCTACCCTTTTACCAACTGTTACATTATAATGGCTGAAAGGGCGAGCATGTTTGTCGCGACGGGGATGCGAACCCGCGACCCTCAGATTCCCAGTCGCATGCCGGGCCAACTACAGTTGTAACCAGAACTTTAATTATCTCCTTGTCAAAAAGGTCTACACATACAGGCTCAGTTTCTTCAGAACATCCTTTGACAAGACAAATTATTTACCCTCTCTATGTTATTATAATACAAGATGTAAAACTCTCTTTAAAATCGTTCAT
This sequence comes from Tachypleus tridentatus, assembly GCF_004210375.1. Taxonomy (NCBI): domain Eukaryota; kingdom Metazoa; phylum Arthropoda; class Merostomata; order Xiphosura; family Limulidae; genus Tachypleus; species Tachypleus tridentatus. Next base: position 84,478,549 of record NC_134836.1, on the reverse strand, counting down.
TGTGGCTGAACTGACATATATTTTAACATAATTTCTGAAATGTAACGTGCTTACTTGTATATTGTCCAACAGAATCTTAGAAATTTCTACAAACTATGAGACGTTATGTTGTAACAATACTGACTTAAAGCAACGAGAAAATTTTAGAAAGTTCAAGAAACATGCTATCAATTCACAACTGAACTAAGCAATAAATGATTTGTAAACAATTACCTAATCAAACCAGTGATATATTATCACTTCTAAAAATACTAAATTTAACACTTGCGCTATATAACTATGTAAAGTATAACTCTCTTATTAAATTTAAATAAAACAGTTGTACATCGAGCAGACCTAATGCTTGGAATCGTACTTGTACATTAATTTAAATATATAGGCAAATCCACATAACTTTAAAATATGCCGTTAACTTGAAAGCTATCATGAAGTTGATGTCATTACCTGGTGTAGTCTTGACCATTTTGTTTTTGATGCAACGTTCAACGTGTATTGCTTCTAATACCTATAACTGAGATCGTAGGTATAACACCCTTTTATACAATAGCAAGCCATAACAGTATGTTTACATTCCAACGTGTCCTCGTTTATCCAATTCACAGTGGCTCCTAAATATGCTTCAGAATAAAATAATAGTACTTCTGTTTCCAAACATGCTATTATAATCTTGATCACTACTAGTTAAGATTTGAGAAGGCAACTGTTTCCCTTATAAGCATCGTTCATTTGCCTCATTAATGTTCTCTGAGAAGTGACTGTTCTTGTTGCTTGTAGTGACGTAGTTAACTTTCTAAAGGATGTGAACTCGACAACTCTTAACAAAAACTCTGAAACTACGAAGTCCGACATTAGCCCATTCAGCATTTGTTGAAACTCTCAGGAACTTTACTCAAAAATTTGAAGCTTTTTATTATTATTATTATTACTGATCAACTGCAAGTTCTTCAGGCGTGTTCTTGTTTTTTTCATTTGTTTTTACTGTTCCGAGTGTTCATTTATTTCTGGCTGTACCTTGTTTCACTCTTGAATTAAATTTCTTACGAACCCATATTTTTAAACTGCTTGCAGATTTAATGCTTTCATTGAATATTTTCTTTAAAGACAAGCAAAGCAAGCGTTCGTAAATTTAAAATATATGTCGAGATACTGTATAGCTACAAATTACGTGCAGTTTCGACCTAACTGCTGACATTGTTGTATGACATATTGCTACACATAACTTCCAATTCCGCTAGCTTACAGACAGTTGACAAAAAATACACGCCAAAGGCGTCCTTGATTAGTGTGACAGTAGTCACTACAGGACTACAAATTCAGAACTCAAATAAACATGCTTCAACAGAATGAAACGTGTTTAATCATGAATGCATGTGCAATACTTCATTATTCTGCTGTAGTTTTTGTTTTTATATCACTGTTTTTAAAAAAAGTAAATTATTATTATATTTGTAGTTATTTTAATAGTTTATTACTTATTGTTTTAACCAGATAGTTTAAACTATTAATTGTTGTCAGTTATTTTGTATTTTACATTTATTAGTTGGCTATAATATTACTGAATTTAAAAGTAACCAATAATGCATTGTTTTGACTAAAGTTTTAACAGTTACTGAAAACATTATTAATTTGCAAAGTAGTGTTGTTACCTTGAACGATACTTGTAAAGTAACGTCACTACTAAATTGACGTTACAGCACAACAGTGGGAACAACAAATAGCTAATTAGACATTGATAAAATAAGAATTAGCTGAGAATATTTTGCCTGCACCAGATGCGATAGAAGTTCATTATTTAATGAAATCAGTCTACATTTCAATAAGCATATTGAAGCGAAACCGAGAGCACTTTGGTGAGCCTTGGATGTACAACTACAATTAGTACTAGTCGTACTAAATTGGTAATTAGAAATGAAAAATTACCTCTAGAGACAAAGAAAAAAAAGAGGGATTGTTTCCCAACAATAAGTGAGCGTAACGTTGCAACAAAATAAATTTAGAATATACTATTAACAAACCATAAAATTCGAGTCAAGTCTGGATGGAAAATTGTAAGATGTGAATCTGTACTGGTGGCACTTCCACATCAGTAAATATCGGAAGTAGTCACCTTTTAGGTAGGATGTAAGAAGTCTAATGTCAAATCCTCACATGAGGACAACTTACTACCTTACTAGAAGTTTTATTATTAGAACTGAGGACACCTTACGGTTGATCAATGTCCGAAATTATTACCGTTCGTAAAATACATACTTTCGTCAGTATACTTTACAACGTAGATCAAGCATATGAAATATTTCATAAAGACTCGTACTGGAAATACCTGTTCAAATATGCCAATTAACCAGACAATACTTATTTGCAAAACAGGCTAAGTATTTTAAAGAGATAGAAACCGGAAGCAATGGATAACGGAATGGAGTAATATATTCCTTGAACATCATCTATTGTGCTTAAAAGAAACGTGATAGTTTTACAAGGTTCTATGACATCTATGTGAACTACTGAAATGGGAGTGAAGTAAAAAAGGACACTGACTGCCAAGAATTGATTCTCCTTTAGATTCTTTTTTTGGATCAAAATGATTTACAGCATTGGATCTTAAAGATGGGTATTGGCAAGTGCAATTCAGTGAAGCACGCAAAGAGAAGATAGTCTTACTGCAGAAAATGGATTGTGGCAATATATTAATTTTAGTAAGTGATGAATGAACTCCAGGAGATGTAGAGGCCTGTGTTTTTCATCAGTGCAACTCAAAACCTACAGTACATTCATACAAAACACTGAAATTTTAAACAAAGAACCTAACATTAAAAAACACAAAATAAAAGCAGCTATTTTAATTGAAGAAAACAACCCCACCCTAAATCAACACCCCAGGGTACCAAAATAACTATATTAGAGTATGAAGAAATGTTTAGTCATGTGATTTCCTTATTCTATACTACATATGTATATACTTAATTATGTATCTCTGTAAACTACTTGTACCTGAATATGACAAAATCTTGTTGAAACGTCGTACATTTATAACACAGTTTTTCATTACTCAGTCAAGTTGTCTCAAAACTTTTATTTTTTTAAAAGTGGGTTCCTTGTTATCAAGTTTTAAATCCTGATAGAATCTTCTGTTTAGCGGGCTTGTCCAACACACTTTAAAAGTGTTTTCATTTTACCTGAAAGTATGACACTCACACTTAAAACAAGTCCCTGTACATCACTGTGTCAGAATCTCTTTCTTCAATCGTGCTCTTGAGTGATTCTTACATGTAATAACCAAAATATGACAAATCGTATGCATTACCTTGCAGTGACTATAATTAAATGTAATTTGCCTAATATTTAATGGCTTTTCACTAGCATAGCAGCATGTCTGCGGATCTACAAAGTTAGAATACGGGTTTCGATACCCGTTGTGGGCAGAACACTTAACTTCGAATAAATAAACAAAACTTTTTTGTTTGGCATCTGGTCATAGGCGTGTAGAAAACCTAAACAAAACCTACACTGTGCACTAGTTTCATGACGTGAATTGTTCGTACAGTTGTTAGTATATAATGGAAAATGCATTACTTATTGTGAATCCTGTAAACGTTCCCTTTTTATAATTTTCAACTAACACATAAAATCTAAATTAGACTTGTAACAAGTTCCGGCAGAGCAGCAGCACTGTGAAGAGAAAAAATTGGTTATTGTAGAGAGCAACCGTAAAATATACTTAAAGTGTTTCTATTAGTGAAAGAAGTAGTGTAGTCCGCTGTTAAAAAACAGTTTTGTTGAATGTTAATAATAATTAAACTCCACATTACCAAATATACTTGTACGTAGATCTAATGTATATTTATTGAATAAGTATGAAAGCTAACACTATTAATGGTAAGAATGTTTCTGGCGTAATTTTCTATAACTTACATAATTTACAAATCCTTGAAATACGAATTTTAACTTATCGTTTAAAAAAGTTAAAATTAGCCTAGCTCTTGAGACGGTTAAGTAAATTGTTACTGAAGTAGATTATGTGAATAATAAGTGTGGGAATACAGAATGGGGAAGTAAGATTACCTGTAAATGAAAAATGTTACTTGAAATATGGGAAAGGAGTGGACTTTGTCAAAGTACGTAGGTGTTCAGAAAGCATTTATTAAAGTATTACATAAGAGAGATGCTTATAACATCGTACCAGTTCTTAAACGGTTGATTTTTTTATTAATTTAGTCTTATTAATTATTAGTATTAATAAACTCTGCATATGACATTAAATGATTAAGCTCTTGTGTTCTCTGAATGTATTGAGGATGTTTTTACACTTTTACAGTGTGTCTTGGATCAGTTGGTAAGTTGGACAAATTCTAGACAAATTTATTGTGAATGTGCCTACAACATATAAGGTAATACATTTGGTTGTAATTTGGATTACTCATGATTTAGTATAGATGGGAACCCACTCATTAGCATGACTGAAGGAAAATATTTTGTCAAAACGTTAGTACTAGTAGTAAAACTAATAGAATTTAGGCTGTATTTATATACATTGATTATGGGGGTGGCATAGTTTTTATCATCACTTCTTTCATATGAATTGGTATATAAATTATAGTGTTGATGTTATTGAGAATTTATTATTAATATTCCTTAAGTTGAATAATAGGAACTGTTATTAAAATCTGTGTAATTAACATTTTCTGTGAAATACATGTCTATTTCTTTAAAGAAGTAAAGTCAATTTTTGTTTTTGTTGTTTCATTATTAATTATCTTTGTAATATTTATTTTAAACATTTACTCATAAATTGCAAGAATATCTGTTCCTTTGAAAATTGTCAGTCAGACACATTATTACAATGGTTATAATGTAAGTATACCATATGATTATAATAAAATTTTTTTCTTTTCAGTTTGAGTGAAAGTTGAGAGTAAGTAGGATATAATAAATCAGTGATTAATTATTACGTAGATTCTTTAATGAATTAGAAGATTGCACTTAAATGCCCACATTTTCACTTCAAAAGTTATTTTTGAGGACAGAATTTAGTCTTTTTTTTTTTGTTGGGAATGCTAGTATTTAGGAGTTTCATTTTGTAAATTTTAAGGTGATACACTGTCTTGTGAATTTAATTTTTTTACAAAGAATTGGAAATTGAGACCAAAAGGAATATGAACTAATGACACATAGATATTGTTTTTGAGGTCTCTTTCTTGTAATTCTCTCACAAAAGTAAAATTGGAGTTGTAATGCAGATTTGATGTATACTTGCATGAAAATTAAAGTATTTCACTGATATACAGAACATTATTTTGTGAAATATCTTGACTTGCCCAGCTGTTATTAGTCTGAAATATTATAAATTAGTTTGTTAATATTTATGATTTATTTTCAGAGAAGCATTATAACTGTATTGTTGTGGTGTTTACTGAAGCTTATGCTGTTGTCTGAGGTGGAAGGACTACTTGAAAATGTCTGTTCTAAAACACAGTCCTATCCTTCATGTTGTTGTTGTAGGTTTTCATCACAAAAAGGGCTGTCAGGTTAGTAAATCATAGCTTATTGTAAGAATAATGCAAGACAAACTAATAAATAACCAAATATGTAAGAAGCAAATGTAAATGTCATTTTAACTTTTCTCTGTTATTTAAGAATCATTCAAATTTTAAATTATTTAGAGGTATGTGGTGCCTTACCTTTAACATTAAAGTTGCATAATGAATATAACGTTAATTTGATCTGTCTATCAAAAATTAAAAAGTGTTTATTTAATCAAATGTATTACAACTACTATAGGCAAATAGTGATGTGACTGTGAGTTCAAGACTTATAATTTGGGATACAGACTCAACATTTGATATTTTAAGCCTGTAAATCTCCTGAATAGTTAAGAATATTGAGTTACTTTTGTTTCAAAGCCTAAAGTTGAAATCTACATTACTTTATCCTTGTAGAAACTGTATACTTGATTATTGTAGTAAATTGCATTAGAATATAATGACAACTGAGAAGCTTTTCTCTCTGGGTAGTATCCTAACTACTTTAGTGTTTGGTCATCATAATAAATTTAGCATAATGTTGCATTTTGTTTATTAGCAGTAGTAATAACAACTTCACTAGAACATTATACTGTCATTATTGACAGAATGTTGATGCTAATTTTAATAAGGCTTTAATGTTAAGGACATTTTACTTATTTTACTGATATGTGTGTGTGTGTGCTTCAAATTTAGTACTTGAACCTTCAGTTTTCTGTTATTTACATTAAAGACATTGATAGAGACACAATTGGTAAACTAGTAGCATTTGCTGAATTTATTAAACAGTTATTTTAGCTGTAATGAGGATGTTAAGACACTATAGAATGATTCAGATCATTTCATAAATTGGATGTATATTTGGTAAATGGACTTTAATGATATAAAGTACAAGATATTACATTTGAGTTATCATAATTTGGTTCATACATTTCATATAGACAAGGGCACACTCAGTAGTGTGGCTGAAGGAAAGGATGGTAAAAGGTATTGAAATATTCTACAATATTTATAGATATTTTGATTACAAATTGTAGACAAATTACTAGCTAGACCTTGCATAGAATACTGTTTACATTTTTTTATTGTTCTATCTAAGAAAATATGTTGTTATATTAAAGAATATTCAAGGGAAGTGTACAAGGATAATTCCAGTAATCAAAGAATTATTTTTAGTGACAGTTAGAAAATATCTCATATTTTAATTACGAGGAAAGAATGGTAAAAGGTAATCTTATTGATATTTAGAAAATTGTGCAGGGGATCAATAGGTTTTTGAAATAATATATGTTTAAGATGTGGAAAAGATTGATGAATATTCAGTTTAATTAGTTTTATTTTTGTAATAGGGAAATTAACTTTTGGGGTTAGTTACCATCAGCAATAGTGAAGGTTAGCTACTTATAAGAATTTGAAGGGAAATCCACAGTTTACTGAGAAAAGTAAATGTTTTTCCATAGGGATGGGTGTGAAGGGATAATCTTGAAAGACCAAATGGCCATTCTTGTCCTTACATTAAGTTTTGCTCTAATTGTATAAACTAGATTTATAATTGATCACTGTTTTTTTGTAATGTAACTTATCTTTTGAAAACATAAATATAAACAATTTTGAAAAATAGTTTTATTGTTCTGTCTTTAAAGGATATAATATTTAAAAAAGTAAACTATTTGTAAAGAAAACTCTATTACCATGCTGTTGAATTAAATTACACTATTCAAGAGTTTTTTTTTTACTAATAATTAAGGAGTTATTCTTTTCAACAATATTATTAACTAACAGATTATGTAGCAAAGATGAAAGGGAATTGTATGAGACCATGAATGTACTCAAAGATTTTCAATATTAAATTCATTCTCTTGGTTATTATGGAATTATCATTAGCCAATCTCCTCTACTTTCTTTCAATGTCTTCTTGCAACATCAACCATTCTTAAATTTATTTTAGTTTAACATGGATACAATAGATGTATTTTACTTGTACACTCATTTGTGATAGGACATTCATCTTTTAACAGCTGCTTGTTTACTCTTTCACTGATAATTTTTAAATCTAGTCATGCTAGTTTTGTGTGCTTTGCTCTTTCTTGTTTCTCAATTCCTTCTCATTTTATGATTGAGTTAAATGACATCTTATTACATTTTTTTTTCTTTAAATTTCTTTTTCCATTTTTACAGATTAACCCTATTGGGACTAGTTAGCACTTTTCAGATGTTGAGTCCACACCTGCATATGAGAGTTCAAAATTTAAATGAAAGTAATAACACTAATTCTTTTTCAACAACTTCTAATAATTATTTAGTATGATTTGTTATGAAAATGAGTTTCTTATACAATACATTACTTCCATTGGCATGCATAGCTCTTCTTGTTCAGTGGTGCCCTCTATATGCAAAGTATTTTAACTTGCCTCAAGCCCTGAACTCCCATGTACCCAACATTCAACTTGGTTCAGCTGCATCTTGCATGTAAGTCATCATGAGACAACTGTCATCTAATAAGTGTGACACACATTCCTGATGCATGTGACATCCTCTTCAATACTACTGAGCTATCATTTGTCATTAGGCAGAAATAAGATGCATACATTTCTTACTTGTGTTTTTTTATGTGTGTATTTCTTTCTTTTTTTTGCAAAGTAGTGATTTACTTGATTTATTCATTTACTAAAATTAGTTTTTTTTCTGTATTAGTTTACTGCCATAACCTACCTTTGTTTATTGATGTTTTTTCTCATTTCAGAACATCTTCACAGTTTATGATTAATTCATTAGTTTGTGTTTTACAACATAGATATTATTACTGCTACTTTGAGTGCCATTACTGGCTTCAGGTCTGGGGGTTTTGACTGAGGATTTTTCAGCTATCATTTGTTGGGAGATTGATCATTATGGGAGTCATCCTTTTTCTGATGACAGCATTCAAGTTCCTCCTGCATTGTCCAAATATGTTCTTGATGAGGAGGATTTTATCATCCATTTACCTCCTCCTAACTATGTCATGCCTTTCTTGCATCTTCTATGAAATATATTAGGCTTAACTCTGCTTTTTTGGATGCATTTTTCAGATGTGTTCCATTTTCGTATAATAAAGTTCCTTCTCTCTTTTTATGTGACATCCATCATTAGACTCCCTTACTTCCCCTTTTTCTCCTATTGATATCAGGGTTCATGTTGATAATTTTATTTGAGGGTGCTAATATGCCTTGTTGTCCACAGAATTCTGATCATGATGCTTTGGCTAATCAGCAAGCTTTTCAACCCTGTCTTGACTCCCAAAAGTTGGAGTCACTTTTGACAATTTGAGGAACTGCCCTTAATAATCATATTCACATTTCATGCATCCATTTCCCACCTTCATCTTACTGTTACAGTTCTTCTAGAGTACTTGTACAACATACATCTTTCTGAGGCGTTCTACCAATTTTGTGGGGATTTTCTGGGAATACAAGCTCCCTCCTCATTTTCTGCCCTATTCCTTCACACATGATTTTGTTGCTATTCAACTTTATTGGGAAGGATGCTGTCTTTTAATAGCTTCGGCTACCTTTCTGTCATATTTGTGACTTCAGGGTGGTTCCTTTTCTCCATCATTTTATTTTTGGAGATTTTTCAGTCTTTTGGAATCACCTATGGACCCTTTAGTCTTTAGTTACTTGTTTACTTAATTCTGATACTATGACCTCTTTCATAATTGTTTCTTGTCCTGCAACCTCTTATGCTTTACCAGTTCTTTCCAGTAAGGTTCAAAATTTCAGTGTGTATCTTGATGTCAAGTTTATTGTTGTTATCAATTCCAGTGCCTAACAGGGAATTTTTGGTCTGGTGGGGGCATCTTTAGCTGATTTTGTTTTCCTTTGGGGGTTATTCACTACCAATTCTAGTTTTGTTAGAAGAATTTTTCATCCTTTTCCTTTCTTCTTTATCTTTGTCTCTTGTACATATTTCCTGTCCTCCAGTGGGTCAGTGGCAAGTGTTCAGATTTACAATGGTAAAATCAGGAGTTCGGTTACCCTTGGTCAACATAGTAATTAATCCATATTTCCTTCCCATCAACTCAGGATGCAGCTGTTTGTCTATGTTTATCCATGATTGTGCTGCCCCTTCTATCATGGAGAGCTGTCGAGCCTGTCTGCTAAACTTCTCCAAGATTTTATTCCAAGTCTTCTTCTTTTCTTTTATTTCCTGTGATCTATCTGTCCTGCCTCAACAATTTCTGGATGTTCCTTGTTTTCACATTGGTGATTAAAACCCCTGTCATTCATGGGAAGAAATGTTTGAGTTAGGCATGTGGCCTATATCTCATGCATTCACCTCTCACTATGTTTGCTGGGTATCTGTTTCTTTCTTATCAAGGTACAGCCTTTTGCCTGTTGCCATTCTTCAAACTTTGATGCAGCTGTTACTGGGTAAGTTATGTTTTCTATGTATATTTTCTCTCTATAGTTGCTCCATTTAGGATCCAGATCCCACTCATTGGCATTATCTGTCTAGTTATACTTTCTATATCTCAAATCTGCATTTTGCAGCCAAAATGTATATCCATGGCCAATAATACACACTTTGAGATAAGGTGTTACTCAAGATTGCTAGTAGGTGTTACTTGTGGTATTTTGTCTCATTAATTTCCTTATTCAACACAATAGTAATCCATGGACTTAAATTAGCAAAGCAGAAGGGCATAGCTTCATGGGCAATCTACTTTTCAGTATAGGGTTTTTGTGGCCACTTATTACAGTGTCTCTAGTGTTGATGTTTCTCTGGACTCTCTGCCAGGTTTTATCCTCCCTTATTCTTCTAATGAAGTATTGAAGTCCTTCCTACTTTCCAGTTCTGAGCCACTGTGGTGGCAACCATGGAGATATCTCCTAACTGTGATCACTTCCATTCAGTATAGAGTAGGACAGCAGTGTTCTGTTGGTGAGGATGATATGTGATCCTTCAGTCATGCACCTCACCTCTGTGCAGTAGGCCTTGGAGATTGATGCTGCCCCAAACTTCTGTGGAGTTCTATTCAGAGGGTGAGGTTGCATATATATTGTAGAGGTGGTCCACTTATGTCCATTTCAACCAAAAAGTCTTCATTGTGCTGCCACTTCTGTGCAATCCTATCTGGGGATGATGATGTACATATTTCCAATTGCATATGCTCCACCTTAGTACAGTGGGTCCCAGCGGTTGATGCTGTACCTAACTTCTGTGCAGTTTTTTCTGAGGGATGATGAGACTCCATATATTTTCCTGAAGCAATTCAACTCTGTGGTGCCCAGAGGTTGACGTTTTATTCCAACTTTTGTGCTGTTCTATTTTTAGGATAATGTTGCTTTGGAGTAGATATGTCACATTGCAGTTTATCCCTTTGATTGAGATTTTTTATCTTACCATTACCTGGATGTTGGTTCCAAGTGATTGCTTTTGGATTAGCACTGGATCAATAAGTATAAATCCTTACCCACATGTTGGTTATAATTCATCATCCTAACTTTAATTTCATGGTTTTGCCACATCTTTCCCCCTGTATGGTGGGTTCTAGAGGTTAATGTGTGGGGTGGGGGGAATACTGTATTGAGGAGTTCCAATTGGATTGGATTTGGTTTATTGTAAACTGTCCTTCATACCATCAGTCAGATGTCAGATTCCTGGTTGTATAGGTGGTTGTAAATTTTCACATATGTGCCCTGTTTAGTAGATTGGTTTCACAGGTACATAATTCTTTTCTACTTAAAATGAGGTAAAGATGGTATGGACCCTCCTACTACAGTTCAGCTGTAATTCTGAGGCCACTTTATTTTGGACTGAAGCTACTCTTTATCTTGGAGCACATCCATTTTTTTTTCCACATTCTTGTCTGTAGATGATTCTTTTACAGTTTTATTAATCAGGATTGAGATTCTTATATACTGTGATTTGGAATTGAACCCATCTAGTTTTTATCTCCCATTTAGTTGTGATCCTGCCACTTTTCTCCTGTGTATGAAATGCCTATTTCCACACTTGGTGTAGAGTATATCTGATATAGAAGTGGTACAGTCTCCCTTGTATGTTCATCTCTAAATGGGGGCACACTTCTCTTTCTCCCACATTTCTCACCCTTTCGTTATAAAAAATGTATTCTAATCACAGTTTTTAAATTTCCAACATGGAAGTATCACCTGTATTCAGTGTCATTGGAAAACAAAATAATTTGGAAAAAATGGGGACAACACGCACATCCAGGAAGAGAGAGACCTATAATGAGTTGCACCCCAGCTAATATAAGCAAAATGTGGTATCTTCTAAGAGAAAAGAATAAAATAAAAAAGGAAGGCTTTGTGGTGTTCAAGTCAGCAGTATAGACATAATAAAGAACGATCTCCTTCTGGAAAAACAGATAGAAATCTTATGTGCTCAAGTTTTTATTAGAATGTAAATATTTAACCATCACATACCCCAAGCAGCTATAGAATGAAATAGGTGTTCATGCTATTTTATACAATGTTATTTTGGTCAAATCATGGATTTCTGTACAACTGGGCTATTGAAACAGATAATAGAAAACTATTGTTCTTGTAGGCTAGACAGATTTAATTTTTCTTCACCAAAATCTACAACAGCTTAAATTCAACTCTACTACAAAAAAATATGAACAAAATACTACTACTACTTAAAAAAAGTTTTAGATAAATGTTTATATTTTATTTTCCATTTTCTCTACAATATCACTACTTCTAGTTTTAAGCATCAATATACAGTTTAATGAAATGCTTACAATTAAGAAATTGAAATATGTACATACCTTTTAGCTTTTCATAGAAGTCTCTTGAAATTTATTTTGTAAATATGCATAATTTCACATCTTTATCTTTTCAGTTGTAATTTATATTTAATTTTCGTTTCCAGTTCTTTGTCCTTTCATGATGCCAGCATGTCCCTACGGTGTTCTGTTGTCATTATAGTGAGGCACTCGTCCACAAATTCTTCATGTAACACTTGCACGTGCAAATGATGCCATCTTGCTTAGACATTTTCACAAGCTAATCTACAATAAGTTAAATGTATAAAAATCATAAATATTTCAAATATGCATCTTAAAACACAATACATAATTAAGATATAAATGTAAAACCTAAATACAATCTGTTTAGCAAACTAATGCATATAAAGTGAGAAATACTTGCCAAGCACTAGGTACCCTTTGAGAGAATAACTAGCTTCTTTTCCATCTCGTATTACAGATCCATATACTAATAGAGGCTTTTTCAGACTATAACTAAATAGTGGAAAATCTGCTCTTTTTATTGTTATCATGTATTTCATTCAACTTCAAACTGTGTTTAGAAACCCAGCTTCAACTTTGCAAGTGGGTATGATTGACATTAAACTTAAGTATTAGAATGTTGTTTTATATGGGAAGAAATTCCTGAAAGGTATCCAGATGGTAATGAAATACAGTTGCAACTGTACTTTGGCCATTTATGCTAAAAGTCTGTCTTAGCTAATTACAATATCTTGTATAAGAGCTCTTAAAGTTGAGAGATCTAACTGAAAGCAAATCATATGACAGCAAAAACTGCAGTTTTAATTGCTGTTTTAGATGCTTCTTTTTAAAATAAAGGAATAAAACTTAGATAATGTAAAACATCAAAATATATCATACTTGGTAATAGTAATTACACTAAAATATGTTTATAGTAAAGTGATTTAATTCAATTTTGAATGTAACTCAGTAACATGCACACAATGGTATTTAAAAATGGCATAATTTCTGTAAGTTCATACATGTACATTGGTACATGCAGATGATCATGTGGTGGGTTTTATTCAAGTGTTTAATTATTCTCTCCCCCAGGTGGATTACTCCTATCCTCCATTAATAGAAGGGCAGCCTTATGACAGTAGTGAACTACCTGTGTGTTGGAAACACCTTCCTTCTCTTGCTCTGCCTGATGGTGCACACAACTGTGAGAAAGGTAGGGATTCATTTTTAAACTTTAAGTGGCTTAATTATTTGGGCTAAATAATTTTTTTAGACAGTCCTTGTTCTAAAATATTTACATAGATTTCTTTTGCTATTACCAATCTTTTAATCTGTTATTAATGTACATGTTGTTTGATAATACTTAAAAATCATTTGAAGCTAAGACATTGGTTGTAAAATGTAGTAACTATAAAGTCAGTTGCCCTGGAAGTTGTTATTCTTTGTTTCTCATTAATTTATTTTAATATGTTTATAGAAGAAATATGTTTCCATGAAATTGCATTTTTTTCCCTCCAATTTAATAGAAACCATCTATTTTCACCTCCCATCTTTGGACAATCCACGACAAACAGTCTATGGAATATCTTGTTATAGACAAATGAATGCAGAGGTTTGTAGAAGTTTTCTCTCTTAGCTAACTTTTATGTTATATAATTAAAACAGGAATTCAGAAATCATAGTGAAAGTACATCATTCAGTAGAATTCATATGTAGGAAACATTGTATAAATTGAGAATTTGTGCAGATAATATAACAACTTTGTTTGCATGTTCATAATTTCACAACAAAACTTCTTGTAAATACAAAGCTTTATTGATTATGTTTAATTTTAGATGTAATTTTTTATGGTAGAAATTAAACAAGATATAAGGGAGAATGTGACAGAATATAGAATACAGCAAAATGTGTAGAACTGGGGGTTAAAACAACAGAATTTGTAATTTTAGTTTTTGTTGAAATAGGTTAATCTACAGAACAGAGACCTTGAAGACAAAAGTCAAAATAGAATGATAAACTTGCATGTGCATTTGCAATAAAAAAACATGTTGTCATTAGTGCCTGTCAAAGAAACTAGAATTCTTTTACCAGTAATCATTAACTCTTGGCTATAAAATTCCACAAAAATAAAGTTAACATTTTACTAACCTGAAAATGTATTTCTGATAGAAACTTAACTCTATGAACAAAGTAGCTATTTCTTGGAAGCCTGCTATTTATAATTTGTATATGCCACTAGCCTTGAACTATTTTTCACGTAACTTGAATTTTAATGTGAACTTGCATTAGTTCATAATGTAATCATGTGGTAATTGTTCTCCATAAATAGAAAGGCAGCACACCCTCCATGCACTCTAGATTCCCATAAACACTTTTTATCGAAATTAACTTCCTTGTGAAGAGATGTGACTATGTATATGGGAAATACATTTTTTGGTAAGGAAAATGCTAACTTACAAAATGATCCATTTACTTCTCTGCACAAAGTAGCTAGTATCCCACACTGATGTGGTTGAGGAGGGCTGATGTCAAGAAGAAAACCTAGTTGAACTCTCTTCAGAAAAGGCATTAGGAAGGGAAAAGTCTATGCAACATTACACCCAATAGTGAGTGCTAACCAGAGTTGCAACATTATTGGAAGGCCACATCCTTCTAGAATTGTATTCTAGATGTAGTCAATGTATTCTCTCCACCTAGGTAGGAGGAGAAAGGCAAAAATGAGCTAATGTGTTACAGGAAAGAGCAGAAAAATACGTGATCTTCCAAGCTTTTGCACACAACAGATAAGATAGCTATGAAGTGTAGTGTCATTAAAACAGTAATCAGACCACACATTTTGGTTTATGTTCTATTGTACACTTTACCAAGAGAACAGGGGTGACTTGCACTACCACCCCAGTGTTCAGGAACTTCGAATAGTGAGATTCTCCTTTGCTTCAATTGAATCAAAGACCAGAAGTGGATTAGTATTGACTCTGGAGAAGTGGTGCCTGGAACTGATTGGACCAAATAACCACCAAGAACTTTTACTGGAGAAAATGCAATTGGCTACCACAAAAACTTTTTCAAAGAGCTTTTATGCATGAGCCAGAGAAGTTTGCAAGCACTCTCCCCAGTGATGGCATTTTCTATGAGAGTCTAGATGGAGATAAAATTATTAGAAGATGAAAAAGGTTTGGTGGGTGTTGTTCACCTCTCTGGCAGTATGAATTTGTTGGGAGAATGTTGGGAGAGAGAACCCAGAGTGAGTCAAATAATAATTCTAATGAGAAGCTAATTTCAGCCTCTAGGGAAGAAGAAATGGTCTGAATGATACTCTGAATTCAATCAGCAAGAGTAGTGGACTAAAGATCTACAGATGAAGAGAGGTCACACAGCAAAAATAGACAATTGTGGCATCCCAAAAAGGGAAGACCTGCTAATTGAGTAACAAATTGCCCAAATAGGGCACTAAAGATGACCAGGGCTGGAATCATCATTGTTTGAAGAAAATGAGGGGAAAAAAGCATGAGAAAGGGGCCTGTCAATTACAAATCCCCTATTTGTAGGAAAGAGCAGACAGGGAGCAAAAGAGAGCTGGATTTGTGGAACAAAGTATGAAAGACATACAAGCCATGAATATCAGAATGGCAATGACTTCAAGCCAAAAGAAGATGGAAAGAGGCTTCCACAAGGTCTGAGTGAGACTGCATAGAACCACAAGAAGGTGCCAATTAGGAAAATGTTACCAGAAGAGGAAAAAAAAAAGAAAAGAAGGGAAGACAAGAATGAGGTAGAAGTAGGGAAGAAAAGACAGAATCACAATGAAAAAGGAGAGATGACGACTGAGAAGGTTGCAGAATATCCTGTCATGATACAGATTGATAATCTTCAGTCAAACAGTCTGATAAATAAGTTTGAATAACAGGCAACAGAAGTACAGTCTGAAGGAAATAGCAGTAAAAATGCCGTGTACATCACAGAATAAACAGAGTGAAAGGATGGTTTGTTAACAAAGATAATTATTAACTTGAAGAAGACCTAAGAGGGTCAAGGTCCCATGATGTAATGGTTAGCACTCTGGACTATGAATCCAGGGATTCGAGTTCAAATCTCGGTGGGACTTGACAAATATAAACAGGTTGAAACATTGTTCTGTACTTTATTTAAATTACAGTTTTAATACTCATACCACCTGTCTTAAGAATACCTTTTTATATGCAAATGATTATGCAGCAATCCTCCACCAGTAGGAGTCTGACACTATCCCTATTATAACTAGCAACCTCTCTTATCTTGCAGCCCTTAATCACTTCTCGATCAGCAGTCTTACAGTGCAGATGTGCTATCACACTGATGTTTTTGATTCATTGCTAAAGTTTACAGTTTTAATTTTTGGCAGCATGTTTTTTAGGTTTTGACTTTTTAAATTAAAATGTTTTTTTTCTTGTTAGTTTTACTTGTCATATATATGTGCAACTCCATGTGGCTGCTACTTCAGTGGCTATAATTACTACAAATGATTTGTCACTTCAAAGGCATTTGAGCATGTTATCAGTTTGGGATGTAATAACTGATTCAGCAGAAGTTGACTATATTTTTACAGATGTCTGAGCACCTGATTGTTGTTTTATATCTTTTAGTGCTTAGCGCATATATATAGGCCCAGATTGTTGTTCTTGATCACCCTTGTACAGATTTGCTGCTCCCTTCCTTACCCTACACTCTCATGTACAATACATACATCTGTATGTATATGATTTGATTTGAATTTATATTGGAAATCCACATGCAAATCAAACTCGCAACAATAATGTAACAAAAATTGTTATTATTAGATTATACAAACACTTATTACACACATTAGTTTTGACACTGGTAAGACTAATTGATAACTGTTTAATAGTTGTGTAGTTAGAAAAAACCCTGTTTAAAAGTTTAAAACCTCTCCTCAGTACATGTAGATTTATTTTAAGCTATCCTGTAAAATTATTTTGAGTACCTTCATAAAGTATTGTTAAAAACAGTTAGGCTTTCTTGCCCAAAAACTACTATCAAGTGCTACAGTTCAAATTAATTAATTAATTTATTTATTTATTTATTGTTAGCAGGCTTACCAAATCTTGCTGCTTCAAATAATGTTGTATTATTCATTCAAGAATATTAACCTGCCATCAGTGATACCAGAAAATACTACTTTTCCAAGTCACTTTTTTTTTATTCATGTAGAAAATATTTTGATAATATCAGCTTTGAAGTGCTTCATTTAGGAAGTTTGTTTTTTGCCTTGTAAAACTCATTCAGTGTTTTTTTTTTTTTCTTTCAGAGGTTGATAAATCAAAGTCTGGAAATAACTAGAGGAACTGTACAAAAAAGTGTTTGTGTGTTAACTTGTCTCCCTCTCTACGGATTAATTCAAGCCAAGTTAGAGCTCATCACACATGCTTACTTTGATGAGAGAGACTTCAGTAAAGTGGCACTGTTAGAAGAAACATACAAGAACTTAAATTCATTACTTACCCCTGATCTAGTATGGGGAGCACAAGTATTCTTAGGTATATTAAACACCATGAAACTGTATACTACTTTAATTCCTTTAAATTATACAATTTTGTTTTTTCAGAATTAATATTTTAAATTATAAATAAACTTGTGTGTCAATTCATGGTATTTGTTCTTAAAAATAATTTAATTTTTCATATACTTTGTGCTTTGTTATAAAATGTAACCGTAACAATTTTGTTATTACCATCTGAAAAAGAGTCCCACAAAACTTTCAGAAAGTAGACTTTACTTCATCAGTGGTAAATGGTCATGGAAGCATATTGATTAGTAGCTGCTACCTACAACTTATTATCTTTTAATTTTGTAATTTTCTGTAATTTGTACAAGTGCGCTCATGTGCATGCACTCACATGTGTGTATACAGTAAAACCTATCTAAGTTGGAAACTGCATAGGGTGGAAAGCTGTACAAGCCGGAAACATAAAAAATTTGCAGCATTATCTTAAGATTTCCCTTAACCTGTGTGACACAGATGGAAATCTATCTTTCACCTACCTCATCTATCAAGAAGTAAGATTAGACCTGAGTAAGACAGAAAAAATGTTTTTGATTTAAATATTAATGTCTTATTTAATTAATAATTTCTTATAATTTGTGTAAATATTAATAAATTCTCAGACATTTTGTTACAGTAAGTATTGGTTAAATATATTCTGTTTTATTTTCTGCTGTCATTATTCCAAAGGTCACTATTTGAAAGAACGATTTGGTCACATTTGCTGATGGGAAAACTAGAAAAACCATGGGTAATAGATAAAAGTGAAAATCCACGCTGTTTCAAAAATTTGAGGAAGAATCAACTTTCTGTGGAATGGAAATCGAATAATAGTGTGGATGACAAGTGCTATATTCAAGGAATTTTTGAACAAATTAACCAAAAGAATGGAACAAGAAAATAGGAATATTCTACTTTTCCTAGATGATGCAACTTTTTACCCGAAAGTTCAACTTTCAAATGTTCATTTAGTCTTTCTACCTCCATGAACAACATTGGTTCTATAGCCATTAGATAATGGAACTATACAGTGTATAAAATTGAAATGCAGAAAATTGATGTTTTAGCATATTATTGCAAACATGGACGACTGTAAGAGAGCATCTGAAATTACCATAAAAATTGGCATGTTAGATGCAATTCCATTTTTAAGTCATTTAATCAAATGCATAAAAGATAAATGTGTAATAAAGTGCTTTTGAAACTATGGATTTATTCTTGATAATGGCAGAGATTGTGGAGAAGTTGTTTGTTATGATGATTCTAGTGAACTCTTAACTCTGATTGAGAAGATTGATGCAGATTACTCTGTGAATGTGGAAAGTTTTGTGAATGTTGACAAGAATGTTTTAACAGAAATTGATGAAACTGATTTAAAATCTATAATAGAATCATAAGGTGGTAACAGTGTGAGAGATTCAGAAGATAAACAAAATGGAAATAATAATGAGGAAATAGAAATTCTTACTTCATCACAAGTGTTAAGTTATATTAACACTATCAAAGTGTATGCAAAAATGAACTTCATGAAAATGCCATAGAATTGACATTCTATTTTAACCACATGAGAAAGCCCATTAAAAAATGAAACAGTTGAAATTGGACACTTCAAATAAATTTGATTAATATTTTGTGTGCTTAGGTATATTTTGGATGTCTGTTTTTGTTCTTATTGTAATAAATATTGCATAAACAGTATAATAACTTTATTCATAAATGTATTACTTCCCTTGAGTCAAGCATGTATAATGTTCCACTCAAAAATTATATATAATTAAGAAAATGCATGTTCACTGTCAAAGCGGGAAAACCTGCTTAAGCTGGAAATTTTACTTGGTTCCTTGCGATTCTGCCTTAGACAAGTTTTGCTGTATATATTTTCCATTCACTTTATGAATTTATTTCATATTTGTATGTGTTTTTTGTTTTGTTTTTGTGTTTATTTAATGCAACTTGTTTTGTTTCTGTAGGTTAGTACTATAACTCTTAACAGAACATTTTGTTGATTGTTTTTGGTCAAATTCTAAATCTGTACATATGACATGAGGAGCATGAAGACTAACAGTGAATATTAAAGAAAAGAAGTAGAATGAAGGGTTATTTTTTCTGTGTACATTGTATTTAAGTAAAAATATCAAATTTATGTAGCTATAGCAAATTGAAATGCATGTAAAGTTTGAAATGATTATATGGAATGATGTGTGGTTTATTTACAGAAATAAAAATCTTAAACACAGTTAAATATTTAAATAAACTGAAAAGTTAACATTTTTTATCATTTGTGAATGAATCTCTGCTCTCAAAAGATCCTTTTCATTTTGTTTTACATTATTTGATAGTACTCTATTAAACAAAATCAAAACACCTGACTAAATAGCAAGAAGAAAAGGTAGCATTGAGTATGTTTTCCTGCATATTCCTAACTTCTTTGTTATAATACATAGGAAATGTTTCAAAGGTTATGTTTTCTGCATAACTATAAATAGTTGAAATATTGACATTTTTTTAAATTAATTATATTTTATGAATATTAACAACACAATAATCTGATGTCTTGTTTCATTTCTGTTTTAGGTCTTCCTGCTCGAGATCTAATTTTGACATTCAAACACAAAATCCTGCTGTTATTTAAACTGTTACTATTAGAAAGAAAGGTAAGATCAGGATAAATTTAATTATTTTTATGAAGTACATATGGCTTTTTAAATACATACATTTTTGTTGTTGTGATACAATCACTTATTTAAGTGTCCACATCATTGTCTGGTTGACACTTCCAAATTAATAATAACTTGGTTTTTAAGATGAATCCTACAAATCAAAAAATATAAGCTGTTTCTAACATAGAACTACTGAATTTCAAACCATAGCTTGTTGTTAATTCCAAGGTCTTTGACACTTTTGCTGTTGGCTCAGTCAAATTGATCAAGTTTGTGACCCAAAATTGACTTTTAAAGTTTCTGTACTGTAGCTTCCAGTATGTTTTACATAACTTCAAAAATTTTTGTAAGCTTTCGGTAAGTATTAGTCTTTGGCAGACAAGAAATCTGCAATACTGATGAAATATTTTTGTCAAAAAATTCTTCATAAATATATGGAATCAAAATGTTGACTGCTCTAAGTGCAAAGTGACTTTCATGTTAAGATTAAAAATAATCTATTCCTTCATTTGAAACTTGTAAAATTTTACTTGCATTATCTCTAAAACTTTCTATATAAATTTCATATTGTCTTTAATAAAACTTTGCATTTTATCTGCTATTCTCTGTACTCTAACTTTGTATGTGGTTGTTTGATCTGACCAATCTCATAAACTCCATAAAAAAAAAATTAAAAAAAAAAATTAAAAAATAAATCAAAATTACACTTTTTTTCTTTCTAGAATGATGCAAACTATAAGATTAAACTACTTTTTTTTATCCTAAATGGATTAAAACTCATAACAGTATGCATCTGTTTGTACGTTTATTGTTTTATTTCCATTTGAATCATGTATAACTAAATATCCCACCACACAAGTTGTAATCGCATAACAAATGTATATAGTTCTTTACTGTATTGAAATATGTAACACATGAACTGCTTGTCAGTGTATCTAATAAAGAATTTTTGTTATTATTATTACTGTTTTTCATTATCTTACTTAATTCAAACTAATAGGTTTCTAATTTTTCCTTCTTTAGTTTCCTTTAAAATAATAAATAAAAAACTTGTGAAAAACAAGAAATGTAGTACTTACTTTGGTCTTGTGTGTTTTGTTTTCCCAGTTGACTGTCAATGAATCTTAATGGAACTTCTGTATACTAATGATACTACTGCAGTAAATAATTCTTTATTTAATTAAGTAGTGGACCTAAGAATGCCAAATAATAACACTTAAAAAGAAAACAATGTTTTATAACTATCATAATTTTTCTGCTTACTAACTGTGATAGGAAACATAAAAATTCAGCTAAGCTTGTTAATGTGTATTCTGTGAGAATAAGATTTGAACTGGGAGAGAAATAAACAGTTATTTGTAGAGAAAACAATGTAATATATCGTTTGATAGATTAAAACTTTGACAGGAGAGTCTGGTAAGAGGGGTCTGATTTTTATAGTTTGACTGTGTAACCAAATAAAAAGAAAATATTAAAGGTCTTTAATCCTTTCTTAATGGGCTCAGTATAACATATGAGTTAAGTATTTATACTACAACTTTTGAAGCACTTTGAATACATTTTCAGGTGAAGAAGAAATTAATTTCTGGTTGGTTCTGCAAATCTTGTAAGTTCTTACAATGCTTAAGGGGTAATTGTGTTGATATATTACCCAGTAATTTGATGTACATGCATTATGAATAACATAATATAATGCAAGTCTCCTAAATAACACTAAAGGACTGTAGCAATGAAAGATTTTGTCTAATTTTTTCTTGATTTTCATAATATGTAATATAATGATTCCTTTTGTTCAGAATATATTATGAGCTTTGGTATATGAAATATTGCTCATGTGTTTGAGTTGTGTTTTCAAACAAGTAGGTTGTTTTCTTCAGTAGAACTACAAAAAAGTGTCATATTGTGCATTTTTGGGACACACAATTCTAGTATAACCTGAATATACATATTTATTTATTCATTTAATTGTAATTTGGTGCTTTCTCTTATATCTTTATAAAGATTAGATATTTTTTTTCCTGTGGCTTTGAAAGTTCAGAATAAAGTTGTATCTTACTCTTTATCTGTCTGTCTGTTTTATTAAAACCGTAGGCACTGAAAAAGAAAATCGAATAGTGGTAAATGACTATTTTTGTTTTAATTGTAGGTTCTCTTTTATAATACTGGAGTGAGAGACCTTTGTTCTATTGTGCTGACATTATGCTCATTGTTTCCAGGTAATTTGAATTCTTGTGATTTCAACATTTACTCAATTTTCTCTTTGTATGTATGTTTGCATTTTATTGTGTTCTCACTTTTAAGGTACTCTATACATTTGTTGTTTTTTATTTTAATTTTTTTCATTTCATATATATTTTTATTCTGTTGTCTAATTTTTGTTTACTTTTCATTTGAACCCCTGTTTATAATTTTATTTTGTCTTTGTTTTAAGTTGTTATGCATGCTCAAGAGGTTAAAAACTAAAGTATATATCTGATCTGACATTTTATCTATTCTTCATCATGCTGATCTGCTGCATATTAATATGGTGAACACCTTTCTTTGATAATTTGCTATAAACATGCAATATTTACATTGTGTGAGATCAGTTCAAAAGGATAATAAGGTAACTTTCCAACATGAAACAGGTTACAATCTATGAGTGCATGGGGCATTTAGTATGTTATTGCCAGTTTGATGGTGTGTGTAACATACTCTGTACTTTGTTATGATGAGAAAACCCACTTGTAGAGAAAAATATATATGTAAAAACGACTGGTTTTGGTTGAGAACATTTTTTATGTAGAGGAGCGAACGTTTCGACCCTCTTCAGTCATCGTCAGGTTTGCAAAGAAAGAAAGAGGTAACTGACTGATAGCTGACCACATGTTTGAAGGGGTTTGTGTAACTGAGTGTAGGAATGTAGAGGGCATCCTTAGATGTTTGATTATATGTATTAATATAGGTATAAAGGTGTTCCTTTGTATTGGTTTATTTTGAGCTTGAGTTGTTCTATAAAGTAAAGCTTCTTTAATTTTGCATTTGTTTGTTTTTTATTTATTTAGTATTTGGGTGTTTTCTATGGTTATGTTATGTTGTGTTTATTTGATTTGCAGTGTTCGAAAACATGTAAAGGTAACGTTTTGTGTTCTTTGAATCTGGTTTCCAGTTTTCTACTTGTTTCTCCAATATAGAAGTTGTGGCAGTTATCACATTGTATTTTATAAATAATGTTGGTGTGGTGTTTGTCAGTGTAGTTTTTACATAGTATAAACCTTAGTTTTGTGCCTGGTTTTTGAATAAATTTGGTATTAACTGGAATGTCATATTTTGTTACTAGTTTTTGCCAAATGTTGGTTATTTGTCTGCTGATGTCAGGAATATATGGTGTGCAGCAGTATATGGTTTCGTGATATTTTGATTTGTGAGATATATTTACTTTTGGTTGATTTTGCTTTCTGTCTAGGTGTGTGCGTATAATGCTTTCTACAGTTTGTGGAGGAAACTTATTGATGTTGATGAAGTATTGTTTTATTTTGTCTAATACGTCGTTAATTTTATCTAGTGAGCATAGTTTTATGGCTGTGTTTATTTGGTTTCTTAGTATGTTGAGTTTTTGTTTTGTTTCATGTGCTGAGTCCCAAGGAATGTATAGTCCAGTATGGGTGATTTTTTGGTGGATTTCTGTTTTAAATTGTGTATTGGTTCTTGTAATTTTGAGGTTAAGAAATGATATTTGATTGTTTTCTTCCTTTCACAAGTATAAACAAATGCAAAATTAAAGAAGCCTTACTTTATAGAACAACTCAAGCCCAAAATAAACCGATAAAAAGGAACACCTTTATCCCTATATTAATAAATATATCCAACATCTAAGCACGCCCTCTACATTCCTACACTCAGTTACACAAACCCCTTCAAACATGTGGTCAGCTATGGGTCAGTTACCTCTTTCTTTCTTTGTGAACCTGATGATGAATGAAGGTCAAAACGTTGTTTGCTCCTTGACATAAAAATGTTTTTCAACCCAAACCAGCTGTTATTACATATATATTTATACTCTGTAGTTTGTATATGACAGTGGCATTATATTGGACCAGTCATCCAAATGCAGCATTAAAAATTAAACCTAATAACTTTGTTTCTAACATAAAAGCTCTATGGTTCCTCAAACAGAAATATGCCAAACTAAATTATTGATACCCAGTGTTATAGATTAAAGATGCAACTGACAAAATAACTTTGAAAGGAACAAAAATAAAAATTATTTTTTGCCACTACACTACATGTTATGAAGATGTATTAGTAAGTTAATTAGCACCAGAGCTTACATGTGAGTATGAATTTTGATTATTAGTCTTATTAAGGGTATTAATTTCTGTTATGCATTTTATAACTTGAATCGTAGAGTAGTAATCCTACGAAATACCTGTGTAACTGTTGTAACACACTGTAAGACATTTCATATTATTATTTAACATTGTGGAATCTTCTGTTATTAATACAGGTTATATGTTATACATGAAAATTCTTCTATTGAAGGGTAAGAGGTTGTGAAATAAAACTTTGAAAAAGCTTAAGATACCTCTGTAACAAAGCATTTCTTTATTACTGGTACTTTGTGTCATATGTTATTTACAATATTTTTTTAAGGTTATTGGCAAGTTCAAAAGAGGTTTGTCCTGTTGACAGAGAACTTGCTTCATTTATTGTTCATATTGTTTAGTGGTTTGCAAGTATCAGGCCAATTGACAATTTTTTCTGCTATAAAAAGATGCTAATTTTGTCTGCAAATGATAAAACAAGCAAGATCTGTAGACTGAATAAATGGACAAAACACCACTCGTGCCATATGTGCTGGAAAACAGTTTCGTGGCAGTGGTAAAAAATGCAAGCAACTTAACTAATATCAAAAAGGAAGTTGAGTTTTTAAGAAATATGAGTATAAGTTACAAGAAAAACTTGTATTTTAATTACTTCATAAATTTTTCCTGTTAACTGGGAAACAAATTGTGTGCCATATAGGTGACAGTGCATACTAGTAAAATAAGTTGATCCATTTTATTGCATGAAGAGTAAAATAGTAATTACACAAGTTTCTTCTTTGGAAATCCTAATTGACTAGGATAAACTAGTTTTTATTAACATTAAACAGTTGACAAAATCTACTACAGCATTGAAAATCAGGACAAAAGCAATTTAAATATTGCTGATGGAAGAAGTATTTAGTAGTATAGTTAACATTTTGAGAAACCTCCCCTCATCAGAACTAACAATAGGCTATTAAAGGTTCAAACTTTAACATAACTGATAAATATGGCATTCAGCAGCAATATTTTGCAATTTGTTTTTTATTCCTAGTTGTTATTAGTTGCATCTGTGAATTCACACACATGCAGTTACACAAAATAAATCATTCTGTAAATAGGTGTGGGTGTGACCCATTGATAATTGTTGCTGGATTACAAATCTACAAGTTCATAGTTTTCACAGTGTTTTGTTGAAAAGGTATTGCACTTGGGAGCCATCCAGAAAAATATCAATTAAAAATTTCATTAAAAGACTTTGTTTAACATCAGTAGCAAATCCACTAATTTTAGTCATTCAACTTACTCTGCAGATATTAAAAAAACAATATGGTTATTAGGTTGTTCAAAAAATAATGGCAGATTTTTATACTAAAATTTTAATCATTTATAGGGATAAGAAACCTGTCTTTTTTTATGACTTCATATATACTGTTGAAAAACTAAAGCTTTCTTCTCTTCATTAGTGCTCTTATTCTTTTTTTAAAATGTTATTTCCAGTATTTCAGACTGTTGCGATTAATGACTGAAAAAAGTTGCACTTCATTTTTTATCAATTCAAACATGGTCATAATACATCATGAACAGCTTGCAGTATTAACCAAGCATGTTGTGACAGAACCACCTTCGAATGTACAGTACGACATTGGCTCCAAAAGTTTCATAATGAAGATGTGAGTTTTGAAGATAAGGAGGGCAGAGGACATTCTTCTGCTGTTAAAAACAACCAGCGTGAGAGTATTAGTGGAAAGAAACCCATGCTAAACTCTTTGAGAAATGGTATAAGGATTAGGTGTTAAAATTTCCACAATTTTGGACTACTTCAAGCAAATTGGAAAAATGGAAAAGCTTGACAAGTGGGTTTACACTAACTTACTGAAAATCAGAAAAATTGCTGTTTTGAAATGCACTCTATGCTGATTTTGTGCAACAGAAATGACCCAGAAATACTAACAGAAATACTTTGCAAAGCCAAAGTTGCACCAACAGAAGATTATAGTCACTATATGGTGGTCTGTGGTTAGCATTATCCATTGCAGCTTGTTCAGCCAGGGCCAGCATACAACTGCAGAGGTTTACTGTCAAGAATCAGAAGAAATTCATAGAAAGTTGCATGAAAAAAAATGACAGCATTAGTCAATCAAAAAGGACTGATCTTGCTTCATGACAATTCTCAGCCACACTTTGCTCAGATGATGCTGCAGAAGCTCAATGAAATGGGCTACAAAACATTATCTCATCCTCCTTACTCCCCAGACCTGTCATTCACCAACTCAATTTTTTAAGCACTTACAACTTTTTAAAGGACAAATGATTCAATCATAGAGCAACAGCAGAGAATGGCTTTAGAGAATTTTTGAGTTCTTGGACTTCAGAATTTTATAATAGTGGCATAAATAATCTTGTTTCTCATTGGCAAAAGTGTGTAGGCTCACGAGGTTTCTATTTTGCTTAATAAAGTTGCTTTTAATTTTTTTTATTACATTTAACATTTCAAATCCACCATTATATTTAAAATGACATGAGATAATTAAGTATTTAAACAGAACTTCATGTACTATAAAACAATACACTATGTAACGCAAATTTTGTTTCTGGATATTATGTGTTATTTCTTAATTGGCCATTATCCCCTTCAAACTTTGCTTTTGTGACCTGGATAATGAAATTTTCTATGTAAAAACGGGCAAATTTGCACATTTTCATTTACATATGGTGTGAATAAAACAAGATATGAATCAAGATTTACATGTATTTACACTCAAGTTATACAAAAGTGAAGAAAAATGTTTAGGAGTGAGTAATTTTTCAAGATTTGCAACTGTAAAGTCACTTTTGCGTATCAGCCCCCAAATATTGTCTTTCATCATGTTTTCATAAAGTGCTGAATGGTGTGCCCCTGTGTGTGTGTGTGTGTATTACTATGGAAAGTTCTAGAAAATTCTACAATATTTTTGAAAATTACTGTAAATTTGAGAAAATTTTCTATCAACTACTCAGCACTGAATCTACCTGGAATATTCTGAAAAATGGATAAATTTGGAAATTTCATACCCAGGTCACAAAAGCAAAGTTCAAAGAGAAAAATAGGTATTTTCCATTCACTGTAGGTCAAGCAATTGGGAAATAACTCTTTCTGCCCAGGAACAAGAAAAAGTAAAAATTGTTACATAGTGATATCTAACAAAACCAAGAGGTTTTTGTTTTTTTTTCTTTCTCCTCCACACTCCCTCGGTGTGGATTCCTGTACGTGGTGAGGGGACCTCCCAGGGAAGGTTTTGTTTTTTCAGTTTACCTCCTCTGGGATATAAACATCCATTTTAGTGTGTGGCAACCCATGAAGTGGAGGAGAGGATCCTGGTGGTTGAGGGGTCCAACCCTAACACACCACTTTGGCCTTGAATTCCTGTAGATGGGCAGCTTTGGGGTGGCCCTCCTTGTGCAATCGGCTAGTCCACTTTGGCTAGGGTCAACCAAGTACCAGTGTTGGAAGTTCTCAACAGGTGTTGTGGACCTTGTATCTGATGCTGTTGTTTGGGTATAGTGCTCACGAAACCCTGACATTGCTGCAGTGTCCTTGTTTGATACTGTAGTGTATTCTGTCATAGGGATCCATGGTGGGTGGGGTCGGTGGGCACCAAAATTTCCCTTTCTTTATTATGGATACTCCAATTAAAAATCGTAATAAAATAGTGAAAAAACAGCCGAAAGGTAAACGACCACATCTTGAAGATTCTGAGCAGCAATCCTCACCATCCCTACCACCTGTTGTACCTCATTTTCTTATATTGCACCTGCTTTCAGACAAACCTTTAGGGCAAATGTCTCCCTTTTTTATTTAGCAGGGACCAGAGGGACTTACTGGCCCTCCAAAATCAGTAAAAAAGCTTCAATCTGGTGACATATTGGTGGAGACATCAACACAGTGAACTCTTTTTGCATTCAAAGGCTATTGGGGATATACCTATTAATGTTATGCCTCATGCCACTTTGAATTCATCACAAGGAGTTACTGATGAGAGGGATTTGAAGATTCTCACTGGTTTCTCCACCCAAGGTGTTTCTGCAGTGAGGCGTATCTCCATTCGCAAAGATGGAATTATGGTGCCAACCAATGTCCTCATTCTGACATTTACATCACCACATCCACCCGCCACCATCAAGGCAGGTTATTTTAATTGCAGAGTATGGCCGTACATTCCAAACCCTATCCAATGTTTCCAGTGTAAATGGTTCAATCACTTGAAGACGTCACGTTGTGGTTCCTTGATGTTTGCTCGTAGCAGTGGCAAGGACTATGATGCCTATGAGTATGAATAGGACTCTTATTGCATCAATTGCAATGGCTCTCACCTGTCCTACTTTTGTTCTTGCTCTAAATGGTTGGAAGACAAAGACATGCAACGTTTGAAAATGATTCATAACATTACCAATCCTGAGGCTCAAAAATTGCTGTCCACAACCTCATCTCCGATGTATGCTGCTGCACTTTGTTCCACAACTATAGTGGGACATATCTCTCTGTGCCTCCTAAAGAATCATTCTCCAAAGGAATGAAAATTATTTTGATTTCCATAGTTAAAGAAGATGATGAATCATCTTGAACACCTATCTGTCTCTCATATATATTCCACCAAACACCAAGATCCACATCCTTTGGTTCCAGATACAGGCATTTCTTCGGATCCATCTTTCTCTCTCGCCCCAAGATGCAATACAATCATTCGTTCACATCCTCAGTCTCTGAAATCCCCTTCAAACAGCAAAGACCTGCCCAAAAGACCCAGGGCAGGATCCATGGAGGTCAATAGACCTACCTCGAATAAGGAAAGTAAGGAGAAAAAATGTGATCGTAAAGAGAAGAGTTCTCTGTCCAATTCACCTACACATAAATAAAAATGGCCACCCTGATGCAATGGAACTATTGAGGTTTACGTTCTAATCTAGATGACATCAAAACACTGATTGCTTCCTACCATCCTGTTTGTCTCTCCTTACAGGAAACATTTCTGAAACCTGCCAATGCAGTCACCTTTTATCAGTTTTATTTATATAGAAATGACAAGCTGTATGATGGATAAGTGCATGGAGAGGTGACACTGTTGCTTGATCAGCATGTGCCCACCATGTCTTTGCCACTCAACACACCCGTGGAGGCTGTAGCCATCCACATTTCTTTGGGTCACATCATCACCCTTTGTTCTTTCTATCTGTTACCTGGAGAGACATATGATGCTCTTATTGAACAGTTGCTGTCTCCCTTTTTCATCCTGGGGGACTTCTGGGGAAGTGCTGGTATTGATAGGAGGGGTCTCTCTGTAGAGCATATGCTCTCTGATCACAACCTTTCTGTTTTTCAATACTGCTTCTTTTACTTATTTTCATGCACCTTGTCAGTCCTTTACTACTATTGATCTCTCAATTTGCTCCCCTTCATTATTTTTCAATTTTTCATGGAGGGATAACAATAATCCATCAGGCAGTGATAATTTTTCTATAATCTTGAGAAAGACTGGCCATGGTCGATGCCACCTGACCTGCATGCCCTGGTGGAAGATGGATCAGGCAAACTGGCCCTCTTTCACTGCTCTCACAGAATTTGATCCTGCTATCAATAGACAACTGTGTGGTAGCAGTTACTGACTGTATTATACAAGCAGCTGCTCAATGTATTCATAAAACCTCGACATGTTTTCCACTATATCCTCGTCCATGGTGGAATCCTGCCCGCCACATGACATGGAAGGTTCAAAAACGGACCTGGGATACTTTCCATAGATATCCCACACTTTCGAACTGCATCGCTTTCTAGCGAGCCCTTGCACCTGCTCAATGGGTAAGACGTCAAAGCCAGAAGGAATCTGGGATTAAGTTTGCAACCACCATATCCGCTACCACCAGTTCCAAAGTCTTTTGGGACAAGATTCAAAAGGTCAATGGGCAATATCACTCTGTCCCCCTCTCAATCTTGCTCTCTGATGGCCAGGAAGTAACTGATACCCAGAGCATTGCTCATACTCTAGGTGAAAGCTTTCGCCATATATCTAGCCTCTTCTTCCACCTCAGCCATCAAGATTCGGGCAGAGAAATCACCTCTTTCCTTTTGAGCTGATTGTCTCTATGTCTATAATCGTCCCTTTACACCGGTGGAACTCGAACTGGCCTTTCATCGGTCTGGCAGTACATCGGTTGGACCGGATGATATACACTATGAAATGCTGCATCATCTATCTCTTTCTTCTCTTGCTATTCTTCTGGTTGTTTTTAACCAGATCTGGCAGGAGAATGTTTACTTGATGCCTGGTGCCAGGCTGTTGTCCTACCTATCTCCAAGACTGGGAAGGATCCCAAGATTTCTTCAAACTACCATCCAATTGCTTTGAGCTGGCTCTGTAAGACTTTAGAGAGGATGGTTCCTTGAATCAAACAACCTCCTCTTGCCCACCTAGTGTGGGTTCTGACGATAGTGCACTACCATGGACCACCTGATTCGACTTGAAACGTCAATCAGAGAAACCTTTCTCAAAATATGACATCTTGTATCAATATTCTTTGATATTGAGAAGGCTTGTGATACAACATGGAGGTATGGCATTTTGTGAGACCTCCATATATATGGGCTACATGGCCATTTGCCCATTTTTATTAAAAAGTTTTTAATGAACAGGAGATTCTGAGTTTGTGTGGGTTTGACACTTTCCCATTCTTTTCTACAGGAACTTGAAGTCCCACAGGGCTGTGTTCTGAGTGTTACACTGTTCAATATAAAAATTAATGCCATCACTGAACAACTCCCTCTCGCTATTGCAAACGTGCTCTATGTCAATGACTTTTACAACTCATTTGACTCATTGAACATGAGGTATATTGAGTGGCAGCTACAGAATGCCCTCAATTGTTTACTGAGGTGGATCACAGCAAACGGCTTTACCTTCTCTCACTCTAAAACAATTTGCATGCACTTTTACCGCCAATGGGGTATTCATCCTGATCCTGAATTCCGTATTGGTGAAGTTGTGCTGCCTGTGGTCTCCGAGACTAAGTTCTTGGGGCTTACTTTTAACTGTAAGCTAACCTTTATACCACATATCAAGCAGCTACGGGTCAAATGTACAAGAGCACTAAACATCCTCTGTGTCCTCCATATCATCACTTGGTGAGTGGATTGACGTTCTATGCTCTTATTCGATCGAAACTCTTCTATGGATCACTGGTCTATGGCTCTGCCAGACCATTGGCCTTAAAGATGCTAGACCCTATTCATCATCAAGGACTTCGGCTCTGCACTGGGGCCTTCCGCACTTCCCCAGTTCAGAGCTTATGCATAGTCTCATGAAGCTTCTTTGCACCTCTGACATTTGCAAATGTCTTTACTATATCCTTTGAAACTTCGTTCCTTATCAAAGCATCCCACCTGGGGTTGTGTTTTCCTTCCTCAATGGGCCATGCTTTTTCAGACCAGATGGTCTGCCATTGCTCCTTTTGGCTTTTGTGTCTAGGAGCAGTTAAATGAATTTGGTCTAACTTTGGATAACAATGCTGTATCCACTGGTCAGCCCATCCCACCATGGCTCCTTACAGTCCCCAATTGCAACCTATCTTTAAGTCATCTGAGAAAGGTAGACACTCCTGATTGGAAATGCTGTCTGCTATTTGCTGAACATCTTTCGAACCATCCTTCCATTCCTATTTATACAGGTGGTTTGAAATCAGGTGAGTGTGTGGGCTTTGCCATGGTTTGTTATGGTTTGGTGGTTGTGTGCAGAACCCCCTCTATAGCTTCTGTGTTCACTGCTGAACTTTATGCCATTTCTCTTGCCCTGGATCACATGGAGGCTAAGCAGTACTCAAACTGCACAGTTTATACTGACTCGCTTAGTTCTCTACTGGCCCTTGTATCACTTCATGTTGGTTCACACCCTGTTCTTACTGCTATTGAAAACCGACTGGTTTACTTCTCTTTAACATCTACTCCTATCCAGTTTTTCTGGATACCAGGCCACACTGGTATTTGCGAGAATGAGCTCGCTGACACTGCAGCTATGTCTTGCACTATCACTGCTGTGCCTGTCCAATACATGGACTATGGTCCTGTATTCAAGGCTTGGCTACATGTTAACTGGCAGTGAACTTAGAGTGAGCAATGCAAAAACAACCTTTTCCAAATAAAACCCTATATTTGACTTTGGCCATCTTGTTCCTGTAACAATTGGAAAGAGAAAGTTGTTCTAACTAGACTATGCATTGGTCACAGTTTTTTAACTCATCGTTTTCTTTTATCTGGAACTGATGCTCCAATGTGTAGTTTGTGTAACACTCAGATCACAATAAGATACATTTTACTTTCATTTTAAGCATGTTCTGTCCCCCCAAGGTTTGTCCATAATGTTAGACAGTGTTATTGGTGATAGTGACACTGTCCACCATGGTAGTGTTTTTTGTTTTTTACAGGTCATTAATCTTTTTAATGCCATTTAAGTTTTATAATTTATACTTTTTAATGTGGCCCCCTTTTGAAAATCAGTTTTTCTAATTCAATTTGAAATTAGAAACTGACTATAACAGTAAGTAACTCGAAACTAGGAATGGAAAGGCAAACTTCAGATTACTGACGGTGGTTTTTGTACTTACTTGTTAGTCTTCCTGGTGAGTTATGATTATTACTGTCATGCTACAGAAAGTCCTTTACAACCTGAATCACTGTAGTTTTTCTCTTGATGTTGTAGACTAGATGTAAACATTGGTTTTATGCTATTTATTTATTTATTTTTTAACTTTGTTTTGATTTACCTTAATTTCCTTTTATGAATTTTACTGAATTTACTTTTACCTTTTTACCTGATGTTTGGCACAGATAGCCCAGCTGCCTTGTGCCATAAAACACTAAACCAACCAACCAACCAACCTCCTCTACACTGTTTCTTTAATAAAGGGCCAGTTATAACTTAAAAATATAGCATATATTCAATTTAAGAAATATTTAGAAAAATACCAGTAGATTGTTATTGTAATTTTGAATATTAAAGAAAATAATAATTGTTTTATTTCTAGACTATAAAACTGTAAATCATTTATAATATTCAATAAAGAAGTTATTATTAGGTGGATACATCTTAAGTATTATCTAAAAATAAAATCAATGAGATGAGTTCAGAGTAGCAAATATTTTTATCAAGTGTACTCTCTCACTGAACTTTTATATGTACAACTTCAAAAATGCTCTGAGTTATTTCATATATGCTTTTTATAATAAAACTGTAATACAATTATGTATAATTTTTCTAGATCTAGATTTACAATGATATAGATTGCTTTTTCAAAATAATTTGCAATCTCTTTTCTGTTATTTTATATAGCCTTTATTTTTACTGTTTTTATTGAGGGATGATTGAAAAAGGGTTGGAGGAATCAGCCAGTGTAAGTTTGAGGAGACTGTCATCAGACCTACAAGCTATTCAGGAAGGAGATTATTTGGAAGTTCACTTTGAAGAAAGTGAAACTGAGCCAGTGTCAGTTCATGATTTAGGTTTTTGTAAAAACATAGCTGAAGAAGTAGAAAACCAAAAGAATGTCGTAAAAGCTAAATCTGTACAAACAGAACCATCTAGCTTGCATCTTGTGTCACCAGATTATAGTAATAATACAAAGTCATCTTCCAAAAAGGAAATTTTGGAAACTTGTGAAAACCAAAGATCATCTGAAGTTCAAAACTTACCATCACATCCCGTTAAGTTGAAAAATGTAGGAGTAAAAAGGGAACCCAAATTCGAAGAGTGTAATATTAAAGCTATTCCAAAAGATTTAGACAGCATAGATAAAACTTATAGCACAAAAAATGAAGAAGTGGAAGACTATAGTATTGTTCAATCACAAGTGCAGCAAACTCTGGGAGTTCACAAATGTAATGTTACTGTAATTAAAGAAGAAAATGGGAACCTTTTGAAAGAAATAGAAGCAGCATTGGCATCTCTGTCAGTAACTCATTCCACAAAGATTAAATTATCTTCTCATGAATCAGGACATGAAGGCTATGAAGTTTCATCTTCATTATGTGATTTTGAAAGTAGTATTAAGGACAAAACTGGTGGAAATGAAAAAAACATCATTTCCAGTTCTTTGTCTAACATTCAAAATATTCCAAAGGAGGATTATATATCTGCAAATGAGAATTGTCTGCTTGATGAACAATTGAAGAAAAATATGTACAAGTCAACATCAGTTTTAAGCTTGGAACTAGATACCTGTGGGCTTCCATTGGAGATATTCAAAAAGGTAGGTTTAATACAAGTGTCTCTGCAGACATTATAAAGTTTTAATTTGTTTAGAAGTGTGGTTACTAAAACTATTAAAATATGTTTAACAATAGTAAAATGAACATTATTATTTGTATTACCTTGGGAAATGGATTTATTAAAAGAAAGTTGTCATTACCTAATATTAGTTGCACTTGCATGTACCTTACAGATTGTTTATTAATAATTTATGGTTTTTATTTACACAAAATGTAGTCTTGAGGAAAACTGAAAATTTATTTGTTAGTACTGTGTGATAAGAGAAATACTTGGAAATGTAGTTGAAGGTTTTTAACCATCTTTTTTTCCTTGCATAGTTTTCTATTTACTTATACCTTAATTTAGTGAAAAATGATGTTAATCTCAGTATGAAAATAATGTTTGACTGAGCATAGTGTATGTTTTGAAACCAAATATACCACATGGTTTTAACACAGGCTGATATTGTTGTGATGGCTGTAATGAAAGTAGCTGATTCCATTTTGTTATAAAATAAATTCAAGACTTTAACAAATATTAACAATAAACACAAATTACCTTGTTAGATAAGTATGTCAAAATTGTTCCATAAGCATATACAGAACTTTGTAAAAATGATTGGAAATGCTAATCTCAGTTAGCTTATTATTTTTGTAACATTAATCAGTTAGTGCACTAGGCACTACTTGATGTAATCACTGTTCATAGGTAAATGGTGGATTAAATCACCCTGCTCTATGCTTGAGAGAAAAAACATCTTTTTAAACTGAAGGAATTTGAGGATAAGATTTTCATTTCTACAAATTAAGAGAATTTGTTTATGCAACAAATATTTGTGTAATTTTAAATAAACTCTCTGTAATTTCTTAAGTATGCTTACTCTACCTACATAAAATAAGTACAAGGAAAAATTTATTTATAAACAAAACACTATGTAGGGCTCACTACTGAACTTGGAAAGAGGAAACAAACAAGATGGGGATGGATGTGGACATACCACTTTATCCAGCTAATGATCACATAGAGGACTAAGTCATTACTACTTCATATGGAAAATAAAATCCTAACATGCTGGATCCCCAATGACACAGCAGTATGTTTATGGACTTGCATTCCTAGAGTTTTGATACCCATTGTTGGCACAGCACAGATAGCCCATTGTTCAGCTTTGTATTTACCTTCAAACAAACAAACAAACTCTATATACTGGTTTCTCCACTTTGTTTATTGAAAGCTTGATGTTTGAATATAATCTCAGCTTTCAGCATTATACCTTTCCTTTAGTTAACTTTAGAATACTACTTTTATGACTATTTTACTGTAGAGTAACATTTTACAAGTGGAAGCTCTGGTTCTACTAGTTTTGCCAGTAAGAAAACCAGTAATGTAGGGATTTTATTCTCCATATAAAGTACAAACAGCTTTCTAAAATGGCAAATGTGGGTTTATTAGGTTAGTGTATTCTAAAGCTTTATAAATTCTGCATACATAATAATAAAATAGGTAGTCAAAATTCATGAAGACTGTTTTGCTATGTGCAATTATGATAAAATTATATCTATTGCTATAACTAACTAGGCACTAAGCCTGTTGAAGAAAGATGATGATGAATGAAAATAAGAAATTTAACTTTTGGCTATTCACTAGTTTTTGACTTTGAGACACCATGGATAGCTGAAAGCAGCATATTCACTCAAGATAGAGTATTGTGCCAGTAGCTCTTTATGTCTAGCTTCTGATGACATGAATATGTTTGTTTGTTTTATATATATGTTCACTTCATACAAAGTATAGGGGTTGGCTCCCTAAAGACACTGATTGCATAGTGTATAATTCATTGAGTATCCTTCTTGTTGCAGTCATCTAATGTGCATCTGTTATTAGCTGGTAATTTTTTTAAAGAAATATCTAATTTAGCTAAGAGAGGTAGCTTAAAAGGGTAATGACATTGTTTACACTAGAATAATATTTCCAAAACAACATGCTTATCTCATCTCACACTACACTTATTACTTGACTGACACTGTTTTTCCATTGACCATCTAATTAGAGGTCTGATTTTTTTCTCCACTTGCTTTAGTCCCTTATACCTCACTAAACTGCCCTTGGGGATATTTACCTCATGATACTTTCTATATCAGTATACCCTCTTTCCTGGTACTGTACATAAACACTTCTTTCAGATAATTTTATTGTTTTCCCTAACTTAAGCTTTCAGGAAATGGTTTCTGTGTATTGCAACTAGTAGAGACACTTGGAGTGATTTTTGAATCACCCAGTTGATTTTTAATTAAAAAAATGTTTGTTATGACATGGCATTATATGACATGAACTCCTAGGTTACTCTTTCATTAATGGAGGCTAATCAGTATACCTCTATCCCACCTTTGATATCTAGTATCACTGAGCAGTTGAGGGAGGAGATCATTCTCAGTTGAATCTGCCTCTGATCTGATTCATCATTGGCTGGAGACCTGTATATTCAGACTGTAGGTGTTTCTTTGGGTGGGGCTTTTAGGCTGTTTTTGCTACTGATCATAGACATTGTGGAGAGAAGTTAGATTTACTCTTTTTTAGCATCTTTCTATACTAGGCTGGCTTTTCATGAGGGCACTTTGTATCAGCCACTTTTGGCTCCTATTCTTTAGTTAGTCAGTTTGGGTGTGTGATATTTTGGATTTTTTCCCCAGTTACCTTTTGAGGTTAAGCTTTTCTTGATGGCAGAAAGATCTGAGGCCAAATGCTTAGTTCTTTCTCCATTACCTGA
Source organism: Tachypleus tridentatus (assembly GCF_004210375.1). Classification (NCBI taxonomy): domain Eukaryota; kingdom Metazoa; phylum Arthropoda; class Merostomata; order Xiphosura; family Limulidae; genus Tachypleus; species Tachypleus tridentatus. The sequence goes on along the minus strand of NC_134836.1, from coordinate 84,440,774 downwards.
TATTGCTGTTTATGCAGAAAAGTTTACTGCTCAGTTACATGAAACATGAAGGGGTTGGTATGCCTTGCCTGCTATATTTATCAGAACATCACAATTTGGCTTAACCACCACTCGGGGAATGCATAATTAGACTCGTAAGACTAAAACTGCTTTTGCAAATGCAGGGTTCCAGAATGGAGGCTAGGATTCATCTGATTCTCAGTGTGGTTTGTAGATATTTATTATTTTTTCAAATTTTGTGAAAGCCTCTCAGTGATTACCAAAAACCTGATAACAAGTCGAGACATTTGTTTGCATCTATTTTGTTATAATTGTTAGCTTTTGCTCTTTATTTAGTTTTTTGGCTGTTATGTTGTTGGAGATTGTTTGGGTAGAGATTCCATTGTTAAAGGGCATTCGTTCACCTGCTGTCACCTCCTTGAGTTACGTGATACCCAATTTCTTTGACCCTTGATTTTTGCAAGTGTTCCAGAGTCATTGTAGTCAAGGGTTATGTCATCCCATTTGCATTCATCATTGTAATCATTGGTCTCTTGACTGTCTTTGGCTCCTACAGATAGTCATGGCTCAACCCCCATTTAAGTATCCTGACCTTCAACATCAAACCTTCAGTCCATTGATACCCTGAATAGATTCCCTCTATATCAAAGAGGCTCCTCTGCTCAGTTAGAATGGCAGCAGTGACTACCCTATGTCTGTGGGGGCTGACTACATCATTACAGGGGATACAGGTTTTTAAATTGTGGTTGGTCATTTGGTTCATATTCCCACCACCATTATTCCTTCAACCTGTAGTGTTTCTGCTTCTAATAGATATTTGGATTTTGGACCTTTGTTCCAGGACTGTCAGAAAGTTATTGGTCAAGGAAGCAGTAGAGAGAGTTGACCAAGTTCTTCCTGGATTGTATTCTCATCTGTTTGTTGTGCCCAGAAAAGATGAAAGATTGGCATGTGATCATCTATCTTTCTCTTCTTAAACATTTCTTACGTCCTTCACATTCAAACTAAAGTCACTGCTTTCCCTGCATGGAATTTTTCAGCAAGATTGTTGATGAAGAAGTTTGATACTGCTTACAGTTATCTTGACAGTTCCACAGTAGAGTCATTTTGCAGCTATTTATATTTTTTGTATAAGGGCCAGGCACTGCAGTTTAAAGCTGTACCCTTCAGAATAGTATTGGCACCATATGTACTCTGCAAAATAGTATGAGCTTTTCCTTAACACCTTAATTTTCTAGGCCTGTGAACACACCACTACATTAAGGACTGGTTACTTCTGGTACCATCTCGTCAGTTGTCAGAATGTCATACCAAGATTCTCCTTTCAGAAGCTACCAAGTCAGGCTTTATTATCAGAGAAATCTATTCTCATTTCAACTCAATATATCATCTGTCTGTGTGTCTTTTTCAACACCTGTCTAAGTCAGTCTTAGCTGACTCCCATCCAGCTCCTTGCTATTGAATAGGCAGTGAAACTTGTATATTTCCTTCTTACACTGCATGGATGATTCTTTCTCTTCTGAATCATCACACAAATCTCTCGTACCTTTGGGACAAGCCCATGTGATAATTGCATGACCAGTGATCCACTGGATCACTCAGTTACCTTATTTAGGATCAATATCTTGCACATTGAGTGGTGATTAGATTGGAACAGTACTATAATAGGTGCTTCTCTACTGCCACATTGTCTCAAGGTACATTTTTTCACATATGCCTCACTTCAGGGATGAAGTGTGTGTATATCAATGGTTAGGAATTTCAAGTCCTAATGAAGGATAATGAAACTTCCTTTTACATTAATATTTTAGAGCTTCTTGCTGTTAAAAGGCAATGTCTCAAGATTTGGATTTGAGGGGAAAAATTGTCATAATTCACTTCAAAAGTTCAATCATTTTACATTTCCCATCAAGGGGACAGTAAATCATCAGATCTTTGTTTTTAAACATTGTATCTTCTTTATTAGGCTCACTCTTATCATGTCAGCCTGCTAACTTGCCATTTTCAAGGGATGATGAATTTAGTAGTAGGTAATTTGTTTCGACTCAATTATATTCTCTCAACTGAAGGTTTTCTGGTGGATATATCCTTGGTTTGGGACATCAATGATCAATACTCCTGCTACTCCTTAAAAATACAACTCTGGGCATTTTGATCTACGGTACCTCACTCTTGGGCATTGGGAATAGATGCATTCAGTCAGGACTGAATGGAATTAAACCTCCTATGCCTTTCTACCAATTTGTTTGTAACCCAGAGTTCTGGCTATTGTTTAGTTAATCCCTTGTTGGATTGGCTGCCTCAAGCATGGTTTCTACTTCAGTATCTTCAGGAAGACCCAACTATACCTCTTTCTCTTTGGCCTTCTTTTTGAGAAAACCATGATCCAATGTCAGATACACAGATATCCCATAGCTCAAGCTTCATACATGCAATCCTTCTCACAGCATCAGGCTTTAACTTCTAAGGTTGCCATATATTTGTCTCTGCATAGATTCACAATGGACATTCATCAAAGGAAATGGCACATATATCAGCAATGGTGTCTCATGAGGAAGTTGAACTCACTTTATCCAGATGCACTAAAAATATCTTGTTTTTTGACAAGGGTTTAGTATCATCTACAATACCTTATATAAAGCAGCTTCATCAACTACATTTAGATACTCTTAAAGATGGAAATTAATTTAGTCTGTAGTGCTATCCAGTCTTCTCAAGTCATTTTAGTCCTTTGTGCCAAAATGCCTTTTCAATTATCTAAGTGGAAAATTATAATGATATTACATACTATGTAATAATAATGCTTACTAATTCCTTTGACTGCTATTTGTCACCTCTAGGACTACTTAGATTCCTTTCACCTGATATGACCATTTATGGCTCGTAAATGTTTAGTGGCTTGCACTAACTCCTTTAGAAGCAATAGATAATGACTGTTTATTAATTAGGAACCTTCAATTTCTCATGATTTATTCCATATTACTTTGAAAAAATAGATTAAAAATTGATCCATATTGTTTATTCTGGGCTATCTTTTGTGAGTCACATCTCATAAGATTCATCACATTTTTATGTCCTTATCTGCCTGATTGAATTGACTTCTGAAGGACATCGAGTGGGTTGGTATGTGGACCTTCCCTAATACTTTTAACTCTCATTATTTGCAGGATATGACACTTTTTCCCTCTAAGGGTTTCCACTACTCCTTGTGGCTCTCTTCATCACATCAACTAAATTAATTGATCTTTTTCTCTCTCTACTTTGCAGGGTACTTTACCTCTTTTTCACTGGATTCCATTCTGTGGCAAGTGTTTCCCAGGCAGGTGTACTTTATCAAACCAGGTTTTTACTAGCAACCACTGTTATACTATAATTGCTACTGGTTGCAGCAGACTCTGTAAAAATGAGATGTTCCATAAGATTACCTAGGAACTCACCAGATGGTATTACAATAATATGCCAGACTATTATAAGTAAAGAATGAGGGAATCTTGCCCATCCCTGCCAGTCATTCGATTGACTAAATCATGGTCAGTTTGCACATTGCCCTTCAGATTCTCTAAGTGAAACTAGGGAGTCCATACCACACCCATTTTCTAGTGGTGGACAGAGGCTTTTCCTCCAGAGTGTTAGAGTAAATTTCCTCCACTCTTGGTGGGGCTCTTTTTCCTAGGTCCCTAGAAGTTTTTTTATTTTTCTCACAGATGTTGGGAGGAGAGGGATAAGCTTATGTGGGAGATTACTCATAATACCATTTCAGATTTGATGCCCAGTTTGGTTGAGCATAGCCCTTCTCTTTAATCAATATTGGTTAAGTATATTGCTTATGGAAGAGGGTTTATTGTCTCCTTTTAATTCCAAATGTAGAATGGTCCCATCCTGGCTCCTTCATTGAGAACAGTTGTTTTATGTCCTCCCCATAATTCTGGGGACTTCACAGGCCTTTTCCACCTTATCAGTGTTGGCTTGTAGTGTGAGGGGAAGTATATATGTTTTGGAAGTTAACATTTTCTTACATTGAAAATATATTTCCATTAATATTTACCTCATTTTCTTACTCTCACCTTTTCCCTCTCACTAAGAGCTGTTGTTAGAGACTGGGATTGAGTCACTCTCAAAAAAGTGATAATATTACATGAATGAGCTGTTTATATACAGTACCAGGATAGAGAGTGCATTGGTGTTCATGGATGATGTCTTGAGAGAAATATTGCCAATGCCAATTGAGTGGAGTATAAAGTAACTGGAGAAAGTGAGAAAAAAAATCAAGCCAATGCTTAGATGGTTAAAGGTGAAAACAATAGTAGTTGAGTAATAGCTTTCATATAAGAAGTAAATATTATTGGAAATACATTTTTAATTTATGAACATGTTAACTGTTTTTAAACTTTTGTATATAATAATATTAAAATAAGTGATCAAAGATGCTGAAGACTGTTTTGCTCTAGGAAGTGCTAGAACTAGGTAGGTGCTAGACCTGTTGAAGAAGGATAATAATGATCAATATAAGAAATGTGTTTTTTGGCTGTGTAGTAGTTTTCAACTTAACTCTCTGGATAGCTGAAAAACAGTATATACACTTGAGATAGAGCAACTATGGATGGGTATCTCTTACACAGTTAGCTTCTGATGACCTGTAGAGAAGAAAATCCAGATAACTTTTGTAATTGCTTTAATACAAGCATTTGTGCCATTCCTTTATATAGTGCCAACACACTCTCCAATATCAGTAAAGGTTTTGCATACAAGAAACCTTCAAGCCAACAAAAATTTGAAAATAATTAATGTAACTTGAAATGTTTTATCAGTTAATGTGTAACAGTGTATGAGGATGAATGGGTAGATAAAGGGCAAGCTGTCTAGTAAATATGGCTTGTCAAAATGGTTTAGGAAGTTTCAAATCCTATTATTTTATACATGTATCTATTGAGAAAAAATACAGATTATAAAAATACCTAACCAAGATGAAATACAAAATTAAAAAAAAAACATAAACCCACAAGTTTACACACCATAAAAACATATAATAAAAGTAGAATTCTACATTAATCAAACACCTACTGAAAAAAAACCTATATAAGTGAAAGAAAAACATGGTTAAAATATTACATAGTAACCTTACAAATTAAAATTTATAAATCTTTTTAAGTAGTGTGATTCTCATTATATGCATCTTTCAATAAAATTTCTCAGAATAAAACAGTGCAATCAAGTTCAGTAATATTACCTCTGGAATACTAAGTCATTTTTTCTTTGAGTTTGTACTCCTGTTGTCAAAAAATAACATGTGACTTAGAAATTCTGTGTTCTTTACATGTAACAGATTATGCATCATCCATAATTTTCTACTCACATTTCACATAACTTAGTGTACTAGTATAAGAAGGATGTATACATGTTGTTAGTTCTTTGTATTCAGAAATATAAATTGTATGCTGGTGGATGCCATAATTGTGTGGATGTTTGAATTATGTAACGTGTACCATGATTTTTATGGTTTTAAACAAATGTTTTGGCCTTCTTTGTCTTCAAAACAGGATTTTTTGCTGCTAGTTCTATTCTTTACAGAGCTTATCTCCTTATCTAATGTATTGTCTACTGTAATTTTCTAACCAACTTCTTTTTTGTCTAAGAGTACTAGTGCCATGTTAGATGATTAAGTGTTTAAATTCTTATTTCTGTCAACTTTTCCTGATATTCAAATTGCTCCTGATGCTTGTAACTAGCAAATTATTAATATGATTAATATTTCACTTCTCTTATTTATTCCAAATTTTTTGGTTAGCTTGGATAATAAAAGGGTCTTCCACATGGTTGTATACTTTGATGCATTGTCAACCTTCCTTGTGTGATATAATATCTCTTGTTTTGAAATTTCCTTCTTCTGCACAGTAGCAGTTAAATATTCTTGTTCTCTTGATTTGTTTAGTTAGGATCACGTACCTACTTTGCACTCTTAATTAACTAATATTGTTTGTATTAGTGTGTGTGGTTCATATGTTCCATTGAAATTTAAGCCTGTTAAGCTGTTGTGCAAGGGGTTTGAAATTAACTGTTTTTCCGTGATTGTTTTCTCTTCTTGGTAGGTACTTCGTTCAAACCGGAGTTAATTGAGGTTATAGCATTAAAATTTTGTTCCAGTCATTGTCACTTTTCAAAATAACTTGTGAGAAATGTTTGTTCTCCAAACTTACCTTCATTTTCTGCTTCTAAGTCAGTGAATGCTATATCCACTCGTGTCTTTCTACTTTTGAGTGGCAAAGCATTGAAGTAAGCAAGATAGTGTTTTTCTTATCCACTCATTGACCTTTTACTTGTTTGTTTTAAATGTTTTGCAAGATTTGTCTCTTTTTGGGGATCATTCCTATGATTTTACTTTTTTTTTCTTCTCCTTCTATATTATATTACTAAATACTTCAGGAGATTAAGATATTCAGTAGATAGTTCCTATCCCAGTAGTTATCTGAATAGTTGTCATTTCAGGGTGATAATAATGAGAAAGATGGAAATTTCTTTGTCATTTTTTTTGGATGACGAATGTGGATATCAAAGACAATTACTTACATGTCCTAATTCACACACCTTTTTAAAAGCTTGATAAATTTCATCATTAGGGAATGACTTATCAGTACAAAATCCACACTTTTTCCTGGCTTCTGTGTTTTTTGTTTTTACAAGTGTAGTCAAAACTGTTGCTGTTCTTCTACACATTCTGAATACCTATTTTAATCATTATTTCAATGATTGACATGTTCAGTTTTCACTTCACAATATTTAAACACTTGTATTAGTTTCCTTTTTTGATGAAGTTATTTACAAGTTCTAATTTTAGCTTATTTTTACTCAGTATGTGGTGCATATGGGGTTTGTGATAAACTTTTTTCAGGGAACTCTTCACCAGTCTCTTTTGGCTTTACAATTCATAAAGTTTTGAGCATGGCTAATTCTCTCTTATTCTTAATATGCAGAAGACATCCTCTTTATTTTGGAGAAGATAGCTTCTGTGTGAGGCAATTCTCTTTTATGGTATTTTTGTGTGAAACACCTGTAAAATCTGCTTCTCGGTGACATCTGTCTTTGAATCTGTTGTCTCAGTTAATTTTCCTTTTCTTCTGCTTGTTTTGGTTTCCTTTACATTTGGCTCAATTTGGAGTTTACCACAATTATTTCCTTATTTACTTCCACCTCATCCAGATCTTCACCTTTTTAGAGATGCCTCTCTTAAGGGCTTGAGTGATATATTAATGAAATGTCATTTCTCGAATCTTTGATATTTTTTTTTGGAAACATTTTCTGGTTTAATTATGTTGGGTCTTTGGGCAGTTCAAGATTGTGTCTAGAACGTTTACCATTGACACAAAATCATTGAGTTTTATCTTCACTTAGACAATTCTTTTGTCACAGTATCTGTTACTTAGGAGGAAACCTAATCTTCTGTCATTTGTTTTGCTGCATTCTCTCTGCTTTTTTGGCTACACTTACATCATATTTATCTTTGAGCTTTTAATATGTGGGGTATGATTTACATTGATAGTGATTTTTTTTCAACAGGATGGAATCTTCATTATCTCAATAGTTGTGCCTTTAGCTAGGTGATCATGATTGATGCATTCACAATGCTACTTAATCACCTTCATTTTTTACAGTCTCCAGAGAAGCAATGGATGCATTGAACCAGTTATAGGAAGGCATTTCTTTCCTTATTTCTACCTTCCACTTCATCTCCTTCCAATTGTATTGACCCAGATCAGCTTGTTGAATTGAGAAGTTTACTTTATTGATTAGCATAGGCCTACTCAACAATGGATTCCATTCCTCTGCTATTTGTTTCAAGAGTATCTTATTCCATTATGCTTTTGCAAATATCTTTTTTGTCAACCTAAAATGTTCATCTTATGCAATTATGCTTATTGTCTACAGCTTCATACCTGTGTATTATCCAGTTCTGTATTAGAGATGCCCAATTTTTGCTGTTGCATAGCTTCAATGTTGTTACCTTCTTGATGCTACCAGCTGCTTTTCTTGTCTTTCTACAACTTTTCAAGAGATTGTTTCATTTGTCATGCATTGTTTCCTTGATCGTGACTGGTCTGTTTTTTCCTGTGGCTACAGTATTCATGTCTATTTTGTTTCCACTATTTTAGGATCTCTTTGGAAATTTTCACTTATGTCAATTATGAGAATCTAGACAGTGTATTTAATGGTATTTAAGTCTGGTCATAAGATGTCTTCTCATTCATTGAACTTTAGGTTTTTGATAACTTCACCATCTTTTGCTAAATGGACATTTTTTCTGTTGCTTCCTTCAGAGAGATGATAAAAAATATTTCTCATTGGTGCTTCTTCCACCTTTTTTTTAATATAGAAAAGCTTTATATTTAAATCCTGATACTACAAACTTTAGCTGCAAAATGGGGTAGCTGTTATCTTCTTTCCAAGTATGTTACCTATCCTGACTGACGTGATTCTGATAAAGAACATTTTCTGTGTCCTCTCAGGGATGGATGTTGCCATTGGGCTTGAACAGGAATTTTCATAGGGGATAAGCATTCAGTTGCTTATACTTTAATTGAATCCAGCTCTGCAGGTCTTGTTCTATTTACATTGACAATTAAGACTTTGCATTTGATTTAGCTCATCTGTCGAGGTGTATCTAAACACCTTAATCTTGAATTTCAGGTTAAATCTCACTATATTCTCCATTTAATAATGTTTTGACTTTCACGTATTGGTACATTTTTAAGATTGTCTTATAGGCTGATATGAATGATACTAAATATTTTTCTTCAAGTTTATGTTTCTCAGATTACTGTCTCTTCAGCTTTGAGAATCTGTAGTCGTGTTCTGCCTTGTAGATCAGTTACAGTGTCTAGACCCTCTACTTTCTCTTCTATGTCTGTTCCAGTATATCAAATTCCTGAGGTTCATTGTTAGTTATTAGAGCACCATCTTCAGAACTGTGTCTGGTCTCTGTGACTTTGTTATGGTTTTGGGACATGTTGCGCTAGGCCTCTCAGCCTTTTCCTCATTTGGAGAAACATTGCTACAGACCCTTAGGATCTGAAGATGGTTTTGGAGGGTCTGTTTCTTCTTTATCTCTGCATCCCACTGCTTTCCTCAGGTGGCCCAGCATGGCCAGGTGGTTAAGGTACTTGACTTGTAATCTGAGGGTTGCGAGTTCAAATTCCAACTTAGAATCTTAGAATCTCTTCCTGTTAAGCTAAGAAAACCAGTTTAAGAAATACTGTTAAAGGACTGATGAATTTGTCAAAATTTTACAAAAGTTAGTTAAGCTATGTTTATTTTTTAATAACATGTAAGGCCCAGTAGCCAGGTGGTTAGGGCAATCAACTTGCAGTCTGAGTCGAATCTCTGTCACACCAAACATGTTCGCCCTTTCAGCTGTGTGGGTGTTATAATGTGACTGTCAATCCTACTATTTATAGGTGAAAGAGTAGCTCAAGAGTTGGCCATTGAGTTGGTGGTGATGACTAGCTACTTTCCTTCTAGTCTTACACTGCTAAATTAGGGATGGCTAGCACAGATAGCTCTTGTATAGTTTTGTGCAAAATTCAACAAACCAAACCTCCTCATGTACCTGTTGCTGGTCAGTATCTTTCAGAGTCAATTTGGGACTTGCTTTGTAAGAATGTCATTGAACAGGAAGGTCTCTCTTATATTGTTTCCACATGTTTGTTGCCCCCCAAAAAGATGGGACTGGTGCCCTGACATTAGTCTGTCATCTTTTAGCCACTTCTTGGTCCTCACACATTCCACCATAGAGTCCTATCTCAACCTTCATTGCATTTGTGGATGATGAAGTTTAATGTGTTGCATGTATAACTTCACATTCTTGCTACTTTTCATCCTGACATTATCTTTAATTTACCCAATGTACGTGTTTTTTCAATTCTGGGCATTTCTGTTTAGACTGGTCTTGGGTTCCTATGTTTCTTATCAGGCATTTGCTTGCCTTGTACATTCTCAGGGCCTTTTTTTTCCACCATTCACAAACTTCACGGTTCTAGCAAAATCCCTCAAAGTCTGGATTGGTCCACTGTCTTTCTGTATCCACGTTCTCTTCAGGTTCTTCTCACGAACTGGCTACTTCTAGCTTTCTCGCAGGCTAAGTCTACCTTTCATACTTAGCTTCAACTCAGAGAAGTAGCTAGGCTTGGTTGGTAAAAATGGAGAAGTCTTTCCTTACCCCCAGATAATACCTAGCTCATCTTGAAATGTTCAATTTTCTACTCTCTTGGGCCCAACCTTCTCCCCTTTGGTTTAGGGCTATGAAGCATCTACATTCTTCTTCTACATAAAGGTTCTCTCTCTTCTTGTGATATGTGCTTCTCTGGAATCACTCTCAATCATGCCCACCTTTAGTGGGTTTTGTTAGATTAGTGAAGCATTGTTCAGGATCACTTGGACGCCCCTCTCTTCCTTCCATACAAATTAACTTTTCCTTCTGGTTGGATTGAGACAATGCCATTATTGGTGTTCCTCATCTACAGTATCCCTCTTTTTGGTTGCTTATCTGGAAGGTTTTGGGACAATGGACTTTCCCAGTTTTCTCTCCCTACCAGTCTGTTGGAGCTCCTTATAGTACATCATGCTTTGGTTTATTTTCTTCTGGATCTTTAAATTTGATTGGTGATGGTACTTTCTAACAATTCAACAATGGTCTTACACGTCACCATACAAGGGGCAGTCAGTTGAAGGGCCTCTAATTTTTGGGCATTGAATCTCCTGTACTGGGCTTACAGCCATCAAATTCTTTTGTTGACTTAAAATACTAGGTCCCTTTATTTTGTCACAGATCATTTGTCATGGTCCAATAGGGTTCTCTTTATGAAATGATCACTAGACCTATGGGTGTTTTGGGAACTTTATGCCCAATGATTGCAGTGTATGAAATTTGGATGCCTTTGCAACCCATCTAAATTTTTCAACTCATAATGGTTTGATCTTCTAGAAATTCCACATCCATTGGCTGGAGCAGTGAATGATTCCCACTTCTGATTACTTATTCTTTGTAATCCTTCTCAGAAAAATGACCTTTCTCCCATTATCCTTATGGATTGGATTGGATTCACCTAAATTATCATTTCCTAACTCTGATTCTCATTTTTTCATTTATCTTACAATCAAATTTATTTTATCATATCTATGGTTGCTTATACCTGTTATCTATTGAAGGAATCAATGAATAGTATAAAGACCACTCCCCGTACCTTTATTGCTCATTATCCCCACCATTTAGCCACTTATTATTCTTCAAAGTTTCATCATCTTCCTGTCTCCATTTGCACTTCAAAATTTCTCTTTATACAGATAAGTGCTTCTTTTTCTTTGCATATGCTTTTGTTACTTAGATGAGTGTTGCCTGATGAGGTATAATTATTTTTAACTCTGCACTGTAAGACTTCCCTCTAACTATGTTCAATCCCACTCAGGGCAATGGTATTCTGCCAGTATAGATGATAATGATATTAATCCTACTACCAACCTGATGTACAATTTTAAATGCCATCAGATGTTGGATGAGGCATTCAGTCAATATGCAATTTTCCATTCTGACTTAGGACACTCCTTCTTACCATCTTTAGGATGTTGGTTCTTAGCTGTCATGCTGGTTGGAGCTGCATAAATCACATAAGTCCTTACATATGTGGCTAGGTACCATTCTCTTACCATGGAATGGATGATACATTCCATGTGCTATCTGGTAATTAAGTGGAATAACATCTCTATTATGCTTTCCACCTTCCTACTATACCCTGCTTTTTCATTTCTCAGCAAATATAGTGCTACTTGTGCTGGATTTGGACACACGATGATGTGGATCCTTGGTGTGGAAGCTCACCTTCCCTATCAATTTAATTTGTCATTGTTTTTCCAAAATATGTCTACCTTATGTTTGTTGGTAAACATATTTGCAGATTTCATAGCTAATAACTTAAATAGATATAATATGTTCATTTAATGAAAGGAAGAAAAGGTGAAGTAGGAATTGTACAAAAGTAGCAAATTTTTATGACCACTGTTTTGCATATATGGCAGGGTGATTGATTTATTTGTATGGGCATGTAGAATTTCAAGTTTATAGAATAGCTTAAAGAATAGGTATGGTAGTGTTATGTAACCATATCAAAGCAAGAGTTTTGGCAACCCATTGGTCTTATTATATAACATAGCACAGTAATAACTTTGTTTTAATTTCTTGTTTTATTGCTAAATCATAATTTTGAAACTATTAGGTGTTTGTGTTAGTAATATGTGCTGTACAGCACTAACTGAATATTTACCTACAATTTTGTATTTCACTGGATTGTAACACTGAATTGATTCTTATTCAGGGAGCTCTGTGTCATCCATATCTTTCCTTGCCATTTCTGGACCTCCTCACCAATGTCAATGTCAGAAACTTTGTTGTTGGAGCAAACAATGTTTTATTTAGACAGAAGAAATATCTCTTTGATGTATTAGTAGAGGTAAGTAACTGTTATTTCAAAGAGACAAATTATGATGAAAATTTTTAAACAGCTTAAAATATTCATCACGGACAAATGTTAAAAAGGAAAATTTATAAGTTTTCTGTACGTGTATTTTGTAAACATACACTAAGTATATGAAAAAGGATGAAATGACTCAATTTTACATTCAATTTATGTTCAATTTAAAGCATTATTTAAATAACTTCAGAAATTATTTATGCTTAGTTGTTATACTGTAAGTAATGAATTTTAGTAGTGTTGATCAGTGAAACTCTGAGTAGAATCTCTGCAGAATCAATAGTTTGTGATGACAAGAAACCCACTTGAAATAAAATGTATCTCAAGACAACTGTTATAGGTGTTAAAATTTTATTAAAATAAAGTAGAGAACAATGTTTCGATTTTTTTAGTTCATTTTCAGGTTGACATTAACCTGAAGATGACCTAAGGAGGTCAAAACATTGTTCTCTACTTTATTTTAATAAAAGTTTAATATCCATACCAGCTGTTTCAAGATACAGAATCAGTAGTCATTGTCTTTCCATTATCTATTTTCTGTAATGTTTCAAATGATGTTTGACAAGTTGTGTGTAGATGGAAAAGAAACAACTAGTATGTAAAGATGTTGTTTAGGGAGAGATTAATTATGTTTTAAGTGTTTATGTATATTTATTGATTTGCTATGTGTAAAGCTTGTTTATGGATTCACAAGAACTAGCTTTATACTGTAGGATAATAATTGTCATTTTCAGAGGCAAACAAAAGTGATAAGAAAACAGTGCTAACTTACATTTAGATGCCTTATTCAATATTTTGACTGTAGCACTATCCTTTGCATCCACCATATATTAACATAATTTCTAAAATGATATGCAATGGAATGTCAGTCATAATGAGATTTCTCTTCCATCTTACTGCCTCGTGACTCTCATTTTCACATGCTAAGAATGAGACTAGGCTACAATAACCATTTGCATGCCATTTAGTTAAATAAGTATAATTTTATATTATAAACAATTTTCTGTAGTTTCATTTGATAGCTTTGCTTTTGCCTGGGCACACCTCATGTCAATTTCTTTGCAGCTTAGGACTGTGCCAAGTTTCTCTTATTCAAATCTTTTGTGTCACATACGTCAGCATTTAATCTGGAATGGTCTGATCTTTGTAAATGTTCAAAAATAAAGTAATGTAATTGTATAGGAGAAACCAAAAGACTGTCAATGTAATGAAAATATTGACAAGAGTGTCACACTAACAATAAGAGTGATATACAGTTGTTTAGAATTTTTTTTAGTGGCTTGCTTATTAGTTTTTTGTTTTTTTTTACATTAATAAAGTTTCTTTTAGTAGTTCTGGCGGTAGTTAAAGTACACCTAGATAATGCTAATTCAATTCAACAAAGATGGATAGTAACTAACAGTTACCAAAGTGCCATAAGAGCACAGTGTGCCCAAAAGAATTTGATGTTGGATTTCATATAACTGCTAAGAACTCATATCCTTATATCACTATCACCCAGTTTCTTGAAATTGACAATTGTAGCCCAGTATTTCTTTTTCAATTAGCCTCTGTGGATCATGAAGAAAGAAAATGTGTTACACTAATTTAGTGCCATTTATAAAGTTATTTCAGAATATAATTGAATTACATGTACATTGTTCATGTAAAACCTGTGAATGTAAGTATGTTAAACTGGTAAGTTTTAATTTGTTTGACTTATAAATAAACTATTTTTCAGATTGAAGATTCAAGAATTGATATTTTTGATGCAGAACTCCAGAAACAACTCCATCTAACTACAGAAGATTTACGATTTGCTGATTACTTGGTCAAACATGTTAGTGATGAAAGCAGGGATATTTTTTTGGATGGAACAGGTGGGCTTGAAGAACAATATAGTAGTTTAAATGTTTATATTTTATCTACAAATTCAAATTTGCACAAATGTTTTTCTTGTATGTTTGGATATACTTGATTGTAAGGCACATTATCAAAGAGTGATTCAGGTAATAGATTAATAAATAAATAATGTTATAAAGGTTAATACAGCTTGAATGTTGTTATAGATTCTTCAAAAAGTTTTGTATTTGAATTTTTACAAAGCATGATATAATATTTGTTCCAGATACAATTATAAAAACATCTGTAAAATTTTGCTTTTTAATTATTATAACTTTTCCATGCTAAATAATTTATCTACTCATAATGTAAACTAATGGTGTTGGACTTGGGCTGTCATCTTGATGTCTTTATTTAAAACTGTAAACTACAAATCAACAGATATAAAGTACACTTTAACTGTCTGTGTCATGTTGGTCAGTTAAACCAACCTGTTATCTGTGATGCTATACATAGTATTTTTACTGTGGTTCTCAATTAACTAAATGTAGCTTTACAAAATTTGATAAGCTTTTAGTAACCATTACAAGTCTGTTGTACACAAAAAATTAGCCTTTTTGAATAAAGTATCCCTACTAATGATTTGTTTGTGAATCCCTGAAGTCTTCACTGAGTCAGGTTTGATTGTACGATGATTTTCATGTTAAGAATAAAATGTATCAATGATAAGGCTTCTGGACCTGATAATATTTATCCAAGGGTTTTGAAGGAGATTAAGGATTGGCTTTGTGAGCAACTTGCTACTACTTTTTTGTCAGTTTTTGAATAGTGGGTGGGTACTGGAGGATTGGAGGTTGGTTAATGTTTCTCCTTTTTTCAATGGATGAGATAATTGTTCCAGTAATTAGTTACTCATCATTATTCTTATATCATTGTGGGTAGAAGTGTTGGGTACCCTGAAAAATGATGATTTATAAAGTCATAGTTTAGAAATTTAAGGTTTTACTAAAATAAAATAGTGTAAATCTTTCGACATTCTTTGAAGAGATTACTGCTTACATAGATAAGCAATGGTGTAGATTTCAATATAGTACTTTTCTCCACTCACAAGATTAGCCATTCCCGTTTGTTGATACTCTCTGTATGCAAACTTTTTAATTACTCATGCCACAAACCTTTTACATCCCCTATTTGAATCAAATGATTCCAACTTGTTACTAATGTAAAGCATCATGCATCACTTCACCAATAGGAGTGTAGTACAATAACATGACACATGACTCCCTCTGTACATTGCTACTGAACTATTACCTCTTGTTTGGTAGCACTTGCACTTGAGCATCTTTCTTTTGTCTGATTAGTGTTTTCAATTGAATTAGTTATTAAATGGTTTCAATTTAACATATTTAAAAACATTTGAAAGCAGTAAGGCATACTTATTCTGGTTGCATTTATTGTTACTTCAACTACTTTTCTCTTCTACAACAACAGGAATTCCAGTGATAATGTCACCACTTAGGTGTTTTTATATTTTACAAGCACTTTACCACAGGTTTCAGGTGGTGGAGATCCATGAGGAGATTTGTCTACATTTATTTGCAGAGAATTTGAATATTATATGGGTCAGCTTTTTCCTCCACACATTGCCTAACTTTCTTCTGAACATATGGAACCTGGGCAGCCTAACAAGTACTTTGCCTCTTATCCCCTTCTGAATGTGCTGTCTTTTCATACCCTTCCTGAGGATTCTGTCTGGTCTTTTATGGTCTTTTTGGACATTATTTCTCAGGCATATGATGTTTTGTCTCTTGCCCCTATATCTTATGACCCATGTCCTTCATTACTGCATGACTATACTTCCCACATTTATTTGGTTTTTTAACCTGTCTCTCAACATTTGTAATTTATGCTGAACAATTTACCTCTCAGTTGAGTGATGGTTTTAGTATGCTTCATCTCCAATGAACTTCGGATTATCAGTATGCCCTTGCATGTCATAAGATTGACTGTTCATATCTTCACCAATAACTTTTGAGTTCAGTTTTACCCATTTTGGGGGCAGGTCCCAGCTCTCCCATTAGTCTCACCCAAATTGTTCCATGCCAAATGTTCCTACCTTTGTTTTACCCTCATGAATCTTTTGCATGGCCTTTCCACTATTTATCTTCTGTCTGAAGCTCTTACAGAAGTCATGAGGGAGTTTCTGAAGACACCCATTTCATCCTTCACTCATTTGTCATCTTTGGCAAGGGCTTTGCAATGTGGTTTATCTGTTGTTGGAATCTTTTAGGCCATGATGATATATTATCTTAAAACAGTTTACCTGCTCTTTATATCTAGGATTTGCTAATAGCTCTGTTTTTAAGATGTTTCTTCTTTGATATTTCTTGGAATCTTTGGAGTCTGATGGCATTGGGCAACAATCTGCTCCTTAACACCTGGTTACCTATTTGTCTCAGTCATATCTGTGAATGATGCTAAATCCAGTTTCCCATCCTTCCCCTTCCAAGCACTCAACTGCCTCTTCTTTTTGTGGCAGTTTTTTTCCTTTTATGATAATCTGGTGAGTATGTACCTCATGAGAACTCAACCTGCAGCCTTCATTCATTGGTGATATCCTTTCACCACCGATGTTTGAGGTCTTTAGAGTTTGTCAGAGGGACTTGACATTCCAATTACTGTCACATCTCCCTTGTCTCAGGTACCTGTTTCTTTCGTCTTCCCCTTGGGATCCCATAACTTGCCAGCATCTATCAGAGGTGATTCAGGACCTCGTAACCTAATGGGCTATCACTCCTGTTCCTCATTCCTCTTCAGGGTTTTACTCTCGTCTTGAAGCTTGTAATTGATCTATTTCACTTTTGTTGTTTTATTCACCCTCCTATGCATTTTCTCCAGGTTTATGGATGACCGAGATAGACATCTCCAAAGCTTATCTGCATATTCTCACCTCAGTACCATTTCATCCTTATCTTCAGTTCATCCATCAAGGAATGGTGTATGAATTTTGTACCCTGCCCTTTGGGCTGGATTTTGTTTCTTATGTGTTTTGTTGAGTGGTGAGAGCTTTTGCTCTTCATCTTAAATCCCTGGGGCTTCATTTCTATTTTTACATGGATAATTGGCTACTTCTGGCCCATTTCAAACAGAAGTTGACCGACTGAATAGGCTGGTTGATCAAATTGAAGAAGTCTTTTTATCTATCCTACCCAATACCTTGTGCATTTGGTTTTCTTTTTCAATAGTCATCTCAGTAGGGCCCAATCTTCTCCCATCTGACTCTTCTGTGAAATTGTCAGTTTGCCATGCTCTGTATGTTCCCTCATTTCCTGCATGCAAAGTTATGTCACTTTTGGAAAGGTAATCTTTTGTGACACCGCTAATCCCTTTTGGCCATGTGAACATGAATTCTTATTCATTGGACTCAGTATGGTCAGTGTAACTTTGCTAAGAATTCCTTGGATGCTCCCTTTACCATTCCTCCTACATTATCTTTTTTTTTTTTTTGTGATTGGACAAGACTCGTATTAGCAGTGTTCTGTGCCCTTCTTTTGTCTGGATTTACATCTGTTTATGGAACCATCACTTTAGGGATGGGGTGCATGTGTTAATCCCCAAGAGGCTTCTGGTTGTTAATCTCTCAATGAATATTCTTTATCTGTCAATGTCCTAGAGCTCCTAGACATTTGTGGATTTTTGGATCACTTTCTTCTGATTGTCAGACATTGACTGGTGATAATTTGTTCTGACAATTTAACAGTGATGGCTTATATCAATCACCAAGATGGCACATGGCCAAAATCTCACTGTTTTTAAACATTGGATCTCCTGTATAGGACCAAAGTGCAATGCATTCAATTAATTTGTGTCATGTCACAGGTGCTATCAACCTCATGATAAATCATCTATCCCACCCTGACAAGATTGACCTGATAAAGTGGTCCCTCCCTCTTGTTTTCAGGTGGCTTTGCAATCTGTGGGGTTTTCCTAACATTGATTCATTCGTCACCACTCCCTCTTTTGGTGTCCAGTACTTCAGACTTTGGCTATAGATGCCTTCAGCCAGGATTAGTCCCACAAATTCCCATATGTGTATTCTCCTACCCAGTTGCTTCATTGGGTTGTTTCCCTTATCTATTCCATCCTGTGCCAGGTCCTTCTGATCTCTCCCTATTAGCTGGCTTAACCATTATTTCCTTATTTATTCCAACTGCAGTTATTTCCTCCTGTATCACTTCTGCTGCTGCTCAAACTCTTTTATTAATCCTAGTCACCAATTCTGTATCCTCCATCTTCACGTCTGCCTTGTTCTAGTCCTTCACAAGTAGATTTGCTTTCATCCGTCAAGTAGTTTTATTTGGCTCAATCCTCCTGTCTTTCCTCCTTGGAAGTGTATCAGCAAAAAATGGATTGTCCGTCACAATGGGCTTTGCCTTGGAGATTTCCTCCTGCTCAATCTCCTCAATTTCATGTTATTGGGCAACTTTATCAAATCTCTTTTTGTCTTTCTCATTACTATGGGATTTTTCTCTCACCCATCTTTACAATATTAATCCATTCCTTTTAGATTTGTTAACTTCTTCAGTGACCTGCTCTTCAGAATTGTGATATTCCATTACTTTACCTCAGTTGAAACCTATTTCATTGTGTTCTTTCTTTCATCTGTTCCTTAAAATGTATTTCCTTCTCCTTCCCTTTGGGTGTCGACATTGGTAAGCTGACTTGTTTGGCATTGTTGTTACACACACACACGCACACACACACACACACACACACACACACACACACACACACACACACACACACACACACACACACACACACCATATATCCTCATTATGTCTCTTTGTCACCCACCCAACCCCGTTCAGATCAAAATATACGTTACTGACCTCTACATGCTCTTCATTGGTACATGGCCAGCACAGCTTCATTCCTTGGTTCTTGTTTTCACCTCTGCATTCTGTGGTGACTCTCGTCCACTAGAGGTCTATCTGCTTTTATCTTTAGCAGTTGGATGCAGTATGAGCTCCTGTAGGTATAAGTCTTTTTGTCCCCTTCCTACCATATGTTGTTCCATGTTATCTCTCATTAAATCTGATATCTAATATTGTCCCTCATGTCTTATCTTTGTTTGCCTTTGAAGGACATTCTGCAAGCAGACATGTGGACTAACACTAACATGTCCATCTACCCTTCTTTTTATCATCATATCATAGTTGTGAATTCTTCTGGTTTTTGCCTTCCACCTGTGGCTGTACTTCATACTTCAATGAAACTTCAACACTTGGTATGTTGTTACTAATACTTTCTTTTCTTACAGAGCCTATGTTTCAAACTTTCATTACAAGTATCCCACTCTGTGGCAAATGGTAACTGACCAGGTATTCTTTAACACTAAATCTGTACTGTACATCGTGTTGACTGTCGCTTTCCTTTTTTATGGCTTTGCACATTCTTCACCTTTTGAGATGGAGTGTTTCACAAGATTGCTTGTATGCAAATAACCTTGCAGTATTTTGTTTCATAAATATTCCCATTTCAGACCTTACCATCCATGAACTTCATGGATAAAGCAAAAGTGGATAGCTGCCCATCCCTACTATGCCTCAGTTGAATAAATCTCTATGGTTAGCTTTTCAATGTAAAGTTTCTTGATCACCCATTGCACTGTTTTGGATTCCAAGTAGTTAGAATGGTCGACCATGAGGCACCTTCCTAAATGGATTTGACAAAAAGATGGCTATAAACATTCAGTTGAGAATAGGATGGTGGTGTTCTGCTAATGTAGATGAGACTTGGCCCCTACAAGAGTTGAGCTGCCTCCTGATACCACTAATATAACCACTGGAGTTGAACTGCTGAAAATGTAGTTCACCTCTTCAAGTGGAATCCTTCATCCTACCACCTCATGGATGTTAATACCCTGTGGTCTGGTTTTGGACTTAGAGTGAACCAATCACTGTAAGTTCATGCACAAGTTTTGGGTTGTCTGTCTTCCGTCCTCAATTTCCTCCATCTTTTTTGTGGATCACAGATGTAGTATGTGGGACTGTTCTGGTTTCTGTCCTTGGCTTCCCCTCATGTTCTCTTTTTATGGGGATGTTACTGCCATATGGAAGGTTCTAACCTGTTTCATGGTTGAGAGAATTGATTGCATATAGTAGACATCTTTTGGTACCAGATGTCAAATTTCTGAAATGATAGATCAGAGCTAATCCTGTTTTGTACCCAGGAATTGGAGTGGTTTTTAATTCCCTAGTTCTTAGGTTTGAAGAGAGGATTGTATGATTCTCATTCTACCTTTGTCTGGATGTAGCTGACTTACTGAGTATTGCTTGCCATGTCATAGTGACTCTCCATCATTGAATACATTCTAATTTACCCACTTTTTTGATTGTAGGATTGAGTTACAATATCTTTCTCCAGATAGGACCACTTTCCTGATGCATTCATTTCCATTCAGATGTGCTCCTCTTATACATTACACATATGGGCAAAGAGTATACCTGGATCAGAAGTAATACAGTCTGTCTCTTCTCGTCATATTCTTTCATCTGCAGAAGATGTTTTAGGGGTACATCTGTTCTTTCCTTGCACAGGTTCCTCCTCCTAATTTAATCCTTCTAGCTAATCTTGTGAGAGGAGAATTACTGTATCAAAGGTTATAATTTTCCTATACTGAAACTATATTTCCAACAGGTACTTCCTTCTGCCTATACTTACTATAGTTTCCCACTCATGACTAATGCTTCCATTATTTATTAAACTTCTAAGTGATAGTTTGATAGAAGTGCACAGAAGGAGCCACATGTGAGTGTATTGGTGGAAAATTGATGCATGATGATTTACATTAGAGACATGTTGGAATAATTTGATTCCAGTAGAGGTGGTGTAGAAAGAAGTCTTGTAGCATGTGTAATAAAAAGTTTACATTTTCAGTATAGGAATTTTTAACTTTGTATCTCAGTTTTCAGAAGGCATTTGACAAGGTACCACATAATAGACTTGTAAAAAATTATCTCTGTAGGTTTAGGGGATAAGTTAGCTAATTGGATAAAAGAGTGGAAGGTTGGAAGGGAGCAGAGGGTTGTTACATATGTAGTTTAGTTTATCTTACAGTTTTGTATTTCATTTGTAGCATCCCTAGAACTTCATAAATGAATATGAAGTGTTTTTTTGTTTTGTTTTTCTGGTAAAACTTTGTATCTTATTGGTTATTATCTCTGCCCTAACGTTAGCTGTACTGAAATCATCAAACACTGTGAAAGTTGAAAAATATGAAATAAGATGAACAATACTTGTTTATTCTTTGCTGTTTTTCAAATTTTTTTAATCTTCACAGTTTCAACTGCTAGCCTTTTTAAGTTTTCTTTTCATTTTATTATTTCCTGTGCATGTGCTGCCACCCTCTGTCAAAAACAATAGATTATAGCAAAAGACAATCAACCATCTGTAATAAACAACACAAAAAGTACATGATTCAGATGATCTTTGCAACTGTAAACAAGTCCTAAATTTTTTACACTAAACTAGTTGTTCAAATAGAAATTCACCTAGGTTAGAAATATGTATTTTAAAATACAAATAAATATAGTATTAGAATGTAATATGCTATAATTTAACTGACTTTTGAATTAAGCTATAAATAATTAAAAATTTTCATGAACTTCTTGAAGCTAAACTACAACAGAGATAAAGAACCTGAGGCTGTCTGTGTATGCTTGCCAAAAAAAAAACTTCTAATATGATGTGTTACATGCACCCAGGTGTCCTCTATATGCAAAACATTCCTACGTGTTACAAGCCTTAAACTCCCATAATCAATGTGGTTCAACTCTTGGTGTAGGTTAAAACCAACATTTCAGATTTTATTTATATTAGATTTTTATTAAAATTTGGATTGGTTTACGATTATGAACAATGTAACATAATGAGAATATCTGAACTTAGTAGTTATTTTAATATTTTCAGGTTGGGAAGGTGGTGAAGAATGGGTGAGAGCCCAATTTAAACTGTATTTATTAAGCCTACTACGGACATCACAGCTAGAAGGTACAATAATCCTTTTTAAAATTAATTTTTGCTTCATGTTTATCTTTGTCATGTAAAGTTTGTATTATTAAAAATTTAAATAAAATTCAAAGTTAGCTTTAGCACTTGGCACAGGGCTCTAGGCTGGTAAAAACTTTTATCCATGTGTTTCTTGGATTTTTATAAGATAATTAAAAAAGTTACAAAAAATAAATGGATTAAGAAGCTTTTAAGTTTTATGGCACATCAAAAACTTCAGTTATAAGATAAAACATTTTTGCATACTAGTATTATGGGACTTTTTTGCATACTTAATTAATATTAATGAACTTATTTTAATTTATTTACAGTTTAGCTTTTATTTTTAAACAGTTTTCAGCTAAGCAAAATTTCATGTTGGACATAATTCACATTCTGTGCTTTTGAAACATTTTTGTCAAAAATTATCCCTTTCTCTTTTTTGTGAAGAAGGTCTACCTTTCTTTTCTTTCAAGAGAATAAAAACAAATGAGTGTATAAATACAAAGAAGGAATTGATTAGAATGTGACAGCTAGTGAATAGAATGTTTGTATAAAACACAGTAAGGTCACCACACAAATGATTCAATGATTTGTATTCTTTTGGATTTTATACAGATGGTGGTAAGGAGGCTGAAGAATTTAATTCCAATTTTGTAATGGCATGGAAAACCACACATAACTACAAGATGTGGAAAAGTGGGAATTATCTAGGAATCTTGGAAGTTAATCCAGTGTAAGAAAAGTTTATTTAATAGTAATGATACTTGAACTTTTCACAAGTGTTAAGTTATTCCTACCTGTTTTTTGTCATAAGGAGGCAGTAATACTGTCTGTGTAGGGATGGCTTGGATTGTTCATAAAAATGGGATTTTAAATATTTCCTCAGTAGGTCATCAAAACTTTAAAATACTGTACAGTATTTTCTTTTATAGCAATATCTACAGTCATGTGAAAAATTTAGGACACCCTATGAAAGCCTTGTATTTTTGTAACATTTTTGGATATATAGATATTTAATCTCAATTTCAACAATACTGAGAGATTATAGGAATATAACTAAACAATTAAAACTGAAGAAAAGACTTTTCAAGATCTTCTGTAAATGTAATTCTAAAAAATGCATATTCTAAATGAGGAAAAATCTTAGGACACCCTACCCCCCTAGTAGTTAGTGTTACCCCCTTTGGCTGAAATAACTGCTGTGAGATGCTTCTTGTAGCCATCTACTAGTCTCTGACATTGGTCTGAAGAAAGTTTGCTCCCACTCCTCAATGCAGAATTCTGTCCTGTCAACTGCGAGATGTTTGAGGGGTTTCTTGCATGTACAGCCTGTTTCAAGTCACCCTACAGCATCTCAATGGGATTAAGACCTGAGCTTTAACTCAGCCATTCCAGGACTTTCCATTTCTTAGTTTTCAGCCCTTCCTTGGTGGATTTACTGGTATGTTTTGGGTCATTGTCATGTTGTAGGGTCCTGTTCTGCTTCAGCTTTAATTTTAGTACAGATGGTCTCACATGATCCTCAAGCACCCTCTGACACACAGTAGAATTCATGATGGATTCTATGATTGTGAGCTGTCCAGGTTTTGCTGCAGCAAACCAGCCCAAAACCATGACACTTCCACCTCCATGCTTCACAGTTGGTATGAGGATCTTTTCCTGGAATGCTGTATTTGGTTTATGCCAAACATGTCCTCTGTTCTGGTGACCAAATAATTCAATTTTGGACTCATCTGTCAAAGAACATTATTCCAGAAGTCCTGGTCTTTGTCTACATTCTCTCTGGCAAACTTCAGTCTGGCCTTCATGTTTCTCTTAGAGAGCAAAGGCTTCCTCCTTGCACACCTCCCATGCAAGTTACACTTGTGCAGTCTCTTTCTGATTGTGGAGGCATGCACTTTCACATCAACAGTAGTCAGAGCCTGCTGTGGGTCCCGTGATGACATGTTAGGGTGCTTGGAGACCTCTTTTAGCATCTTGCAGTCTGCTCTCGGGGTGAACTTGCTTGGACGACCAGACCTGGATATGTTGGCAGTTGTTTTGAAAGCCCTCTACTTGTTGACTATTTTCCAGACAGTGGAATGGCTGATTTCAGATTCTCTTTAGATCTTTTTAAATCCCTTACCAGATTCATAAGCTGCTACAATTTTCTTTCTGAAGGCCTCAGTCAGCTCTTTTGCTTTTACCATGGTGCTCACTCTCACTTCAACAGTCAGGAGCACACCAAACTAAATGTCTGAGGTTTAAATAGGGCAAGCCCCATTTAAAATGCTGAGTAACAATCTTCTAATCATGTGCACCTGGTGTGATACACCTGTGTGTGAGTTGAGCCATTTTAAGTGGGAATAAATGTGGGGGTGTCCTAACTTTTTCTTCAGTTAGAATATGCATTTTTGTAGAATTACATTTACAGAAGACCTTAAAGTCTTTTCTTCAGTTTTAATTGTGTAGTTATATTCCTATAATCTCTCGGTATTGTTAAAATTGAAATTAAATATATATATATATATATATATATATATATCCAAAAATGTTACAAAAATACACAGGCTTTCAAGCCAAGTGGTTAAGATGCTTGACTCAGTCTGAGAGTTGCAGTTTCAAATCCCTGTTACACCAAGCGTGCTTTTCCTTGCAACCATGAGGGTGTTATTATGTGATGGTCAATCCCACTAATCATTGGTAAAAGAGTAGTCCAAGAGTTGATCATGGGTAGTGATGACTAGTTGTCTTCCCTGTAGTCTTGCACTACTAAATTAGGGACAGCAGTCAGAGATAGCCCTTGTGTAGCTTTGTACAAAATTCAAACAAACAAACTGACTGAGTAACCAGTTCAAATAATGATTTAAATATCATGGCAAAAAGTTTGAATTTCTTGTTCTTCTTTCTGCTCCATCTCTTATTACATGATAACACAGAAACCATCATATTAACTAATTTCACTGAGGTGACATACTTTCAGATGGATTATCCACTTCTATAAGTATTATTAATTTGTAGCAGTTTTAAAAAAAATCATAATTCTGGTGTAAATAATGTTATTAATACCCTCTGAAATGAACTTTCTTACAGAAATATGTTATTCCTCAGAAATGCTTATGTACAGAATGAAACGGGAATTACCAGTCATTAATAGATAAACAATAAATGTTACAGTTGGAGCCTCTTTGTATTTAATATTGGTTATAAATTCAGTTTTCCTGTATCTTTTGAAACGTTGCATTAAAAAAACAACGAAAAACAAGCAAATTCATAAAGAAAAACTTGAAAAAAAGCAGGTAAACATAGGTATGGCTAGTATCAATCCTTCAAAAACAATGCAGACAAGATAGGAGTGGCATTTACAAGGCTTTTTTTGCACATATGTATTAGTTGAAGCTTAACAACACTCAAATAATTTAGTCACTTCTTGAATTTTGTTTAGAGTGCTGCATTACATATTTGTGAGAGGTAAAAGATAATAGTTTTATGCATACATGTGGATAGATTGGTAAAAGAAAATGTTGATGTTTTTCTAAATAAAAAATTTACCTCACCATTGTTTTAAGTCATTTTCTAACCTGATCAGTTATTATTGGTTTAAATGCAAGTTGTTACTTTTACCTTTGTTTTAAGATCTACTAGTAATCTGTTCATTGTTTGAAAAGCTTAATGTAGTAATAAGGCAAAACACAAACATCATAATATGAAGCATTTTTATTCAACATCAGTAATCTAGAGGTACAAAACAAACAGTTAAAAATGCAACAGAAATATGGTATAATTTGAAATAAATTAAAAGTAAATAATTTGAATATAAAAGGTATAACAAGAACATGAAACTTGTGTAACACAAATTAAATAGTGAAATTAAAATAAATTTAAATCAAATGAGAATATGTATTATTTAGAGACAGAAAGAGTTTTTATGTGTAATGTTTGCCTGTTTAGAGAATTTGGAGAGAGAAATCAGATACCCTGTTTCTGTATTTTACTTATAGATAGCAGAGATGGGAGGGTTTCATAACCTTTTTACCAGTTTTTATAGATATGCCCATGTGTTCACATGCTTGTACTTTAAGTTGGCATGTGGTTTCACCTATATAGGAGGCCTGACAGTCTCCATACTTGTATAAAATGATGAGATGTGAAATAATTGGCAGTCACCAAATTATCTTTGTAGCAGAAAAATCTGTTAGTGTGAATGTGGGTTTCTTAATAACTTTCAGGTATATTTGAGGATAGTAAGTGTTTACATAATTATTTCAACTGTTTTGTAATGAGGGAGCTGTATCTCCCTAGATATGGTAAGCAGGTATTTAAGGGAAGTTTGGGTACAGTGTATACCATAGATGGTTTGATAAATGCATTGATTAAGAATGAGGAAGTTATTTTCTCTTAAAATGCTTTGGGTAGCCATTTCAAGGTAAGACTGTAGGCCCTATTTAGTAGGCAGTGAATAAGACTGTTTGAAAAAGAAAGGTATAAAACTGTCATACTGAGTGAAAAAGCCAGTAAGTGTATTTTTATAATAGACAGGAAATGAAAAACAGTTAGCATCATGATTAACAAGAATGTCTAGAAAGGAAATAGTTCTTTGTCTTAGTTTTATGAGTGAAGTGTATGGAGGGATGTTGTAAATTAAGATACTCAAGAAAGTGTTAGATATGATGAGTATGGTGAGAAATAAGGGAAATATCATTAACATACTTTCCTTATAGAATAGGTTGAAGCTTAAAGGACAGTTGTTAATCCAGTTATGTTTGTGGTGACAGAAAAATGT
This sequence comes from Tachypleus tridentatus, assembly GCF_004210375.1. Classification (NCBI taxonomy): domain Eukaryota; kingdom Metazoa; phylum Arthropoda; class Merostomata; order Xiphosura; family Limulidae; genus Tachypleus; species Tachypleus tridentatus. Next base: position 84,413,624 of record NC_134836.1, on the reverse strand, counting down.
TGGCAAGTGTAGGATCCAGGAAGGAGCCCATAGCAACAACAACTACCTGCTCATATAAAGTATTATTAAAGAGGAATAGAGAGTCTTTAAGTGAGAGTTCAAGCATATATTTTAAATTGGATTTAGAGAGTCTGTTGAAAAGAATGTTTTTTTTAGCAAAGAGACTACACAGTGTAATAGTAATAGTTTTGGCCAGGGGAACATTAATAAAAAGAGAAATAATATTGAAACTAGCCATCACAAGACTGTTAAGAGGTGGAAGTTGACTTGTTTCTTGGCAAAGTGAGAAGAAGTTAGGTGTTGTTTATTCATTCCTAGTAAGAGGTTTTAAGATGGATACAACAAATTTAGCTAAGTTACAACTGTGAGTGCCTAAGGCAGAAGGAATAGGTCATAGGGAGGTATCTGGTTTGTGAACTCTTATAATACTTCATGTTAGGAGCCTGTAAGATGTAAATTGCTGTAAATACAATCAGAAATATTTATTTACCTTTTGGTTTCAAAGAAATCTGAGGTTTTTCTTCTAGTCCTAAAGTATGGGTTAATGTTTCTTTGGTTATAAGTTTGAACTTTCTGTGCTCATTAAGCATGTCAAGCATTTTCATAACATAGTCAGTTTTGTTGATAGTAACAACTCTGTTTTCCTTTGTCCAGTTGGGTGATGGTGATATTTTTATTTCTGGAGAGTTTGAGGATATCCTGCATGTGTTATAGTTATTAGTTTTTTTTTAACTTAGCAGTGAACAGTTCTCATGCTAGTTTAGAAGCATTCCTGAAGAAAATAGATTAAACATTTTATGTTCCAGTACATGGATTCACAGAGATAGTTAATTGGCATAACTGAGTTTTGGGGAGAATATGGAGAAGTTCAGTCCTTTAGCTAGTTATTTTTCTGATTGTCATTTAAGTTGATGTTACTGCAGTTAAATATGACTTTGTAAGGAGAGATCTGTGAATTATGTTGTTAGGTGGTTGAAGTCCAGCCAGCACGTGAAGTTGGCAATGAATTCAGTTTAGGTTAGAGATGAAATTTGTGTCAGTGTTTCCATCCAAATTCTTCATCAAGGAAGTTCTTTTGACAAATACAGAATGCTACTGAGTTTTGAAGGTTTCTATTAGTGTGTATTAGCTGAAGAAACTTCAGAGTTAGTGACTGTGTTTTGCATTCTGTTAACAATTGGTTGTCAAGATTTATCTTTTTTATTTTATAGTGCAGTTTTTCAATTGTTTTGAACATTCCTATTCTACCTGTGTAGTCATCACAGAAGTATAAAGGTAATAAACTTGTGTTTTGGAAAATGTAAAGCAAACCCAAACATAATAATTGGAAGCATTTATTAAATGTTTCGAAATAATCAAAACTCCATCATCAGTAATCTAGATGTACAAAACAAACATGAATATTTATAATTACAACAGAAATATGTACATAAGAAGTAAACAACTTGAATATACAAGTTATAACATGATAAAATGAAAATGTGGCACAAATGAAATGGTTAAATTAAAAATAGGTTTAAATCAAGTGAAGAGTGTGATGTTTGCTTTCACCAGTATATGAGACCTTACAGTCTCTGCATGTGTATAAGTAGATGAAATGTGAAATGTGGTTAGTTGGCATCCAATTTTTGTTGTAAAAAAAAATATTAGTCCAAAGTTAGGTTTAAAATTATTCATATCAATTGAGGATAGTAAGCATTACATAATTGTTGACTAATTTCTTGAAAATTGGGAGGAATCAGGTCTTGTAAATTCATTTCTAATTGAAAGTTTTAAGGTTGGTACAAGGAATTTGGCTGAGTTATGACTGTGAGTGCCTAAGGCAGAGATAATAGGTTACAGGGATATTTTGAAGTTGGATAGTAATGGTTGATTGCACGTGTTTTCAGGCTGGAATTCTTTGTGCCACTTTTGTGCATGTGTTTGAGTCTTTCTTGAAGTCTCTCCTACTGTTTAGTCCTGAGGGCTTTTTACGGTGGGGTTTGTGAAAGTTGGCTGAGCAGACAGTCCCTCTACTTCTAGATATCCATGGATGTCAGGGCTCTCTATAGCTAAGTTTAACTTATCTGCATAGTAGTAGGAAAGGAAGTAGACATGATTAATGTTATAACTGAAGCACAAAAGAATCATATATCATGTTGTGGACTGCTGACAAGTGCAACAACTAATTCATCTCCCTGGATGCTCTCAGACGATTCAACATGTTTTCAAACATGTCAACATGACCAGAAAGCAGCAAGAAGTCCACTGTTATGTCACAATAAATCTATATACTTACCAGTTAGATCAGTTACTCTAATGAAGGAATGATCCTGTAGCACATCAGTAAACATAACATGTCCTGGCACATCTCAGTTATTTTAACTATCAAAACTTGAAGATGATGTTTTTTATCATTTTTTTTAAGTCTCTCCATGATTAAAATTCCTTTTTTGCCAGGCATAGAAATGCCTAATAGAAAGATTGTGGAATGTGACAGCTCTGCTGTTCTTGTGGTCTTCTATCACTCCAGTGACTGGTCACTTTGCAATAAAAATGCCAGACTTTGTGCAAGTATCTTTAAGGCCTGCATCTTTGAATTGCTTTCTTATGATAGTTAATAGTATACAAATGGTGTGAAATATTAAAAGTTTTGGTACTATGTTCTTCAGTTTGTCTGTGTTTTCACAGTATTTCTGTAGCCATCGCACATATGGCTTGGTTAATGACAATTATGATGCTGATGAGTTGCAGTATTTCTATGGTATATTGGAATTGAACTAGTACTTCACGAATGGCAGACATTTCTGTCACAGAAGTGTGTAATGTGAGCAAGTAACTTACAACATTCATAGGAATTTCAAACTTTTTTTGGACTGATATGTTGAATAATGTCCATCTACTCACTGTTTGATCTCCTGATTAATGGGAGCTGGCACTCATCCAAACTAGGTTCTTTTTGTAGAGTTCTTTTTTTACATCATCTGTATTAATTCACATGTACTGTCTTGATAGTGGTCCAGTGCATTCTTCAGCATTGTATGCTGGTAGAAGGGGCTGCCCAATTTCATAAGTCCTCTGCTTTTCTGTTTAGACTAGTAAATTTTTTCTTCTTCTTAGGAGTTTGGATCCATGCATCTCTTGCTGCACTGCTATACCATTTACCCTGTGTCTCCTCCCCACTTCTATCTCTCTGTTTCCTCCAATCTATGTTGTCCCACTCCAAGGTTGTTTGGATGTAAGGCTGAATATATATGACTGTTCTGTTTGTGATTCCATTTTAAACATGCAAAGTATTGTACAAATTCTATTTTCACTAACAACTATTTTTTACTGAAATTTTTAAATAAAATTTCTTAAGATCAGTTGTTGCAAGATTAATTCATTGGTATTTAAATGACAATCATTGAGCACCTGCAGTTTTATAACTGAGTTTGTTTAATTGATTGAGAAAGCTTTCCAAATTTATGATTTTTAACATTTCATGATTCATCTTTTATTGCAATGTCATTTCAGTAGCAGATAATTTGTATTTACAGAATAATGATAAAAAATATGAAGCCCATTTATTTGAAAGGTGTAATTGTTTGTGTGAGAAAAAAAGTTGTTTCTGTTGATTGTAGTAATCAGATCAGACTGGACTTGCTAAAAATAATCATAATTCTCTACCAGAGCTACCCAGCCTCTTATTAAACATGAAACCTCATGAACATGGTTAAACAATCAAAATATTTTGTACAAGATTTGTTATTCATTATTGAATCATAATTTCTATCACATGCACACAATGTTTATTTTGGTGTCATTGAAAATCCCTGGAGCATAAGTATTAAGAATGCCTAAAACTTGGCTATCACTTATATATTACAAATAGTTTAGAAACAGAACCTCTTTGCCAGAAAAAATAAACTCATAGTTTTGATTTAATGAATTAATGATTGCAATAGGTTTAGAAAAACAAGTTGAAAATAATATGAACAAACACATTATGAAAAATAAAACAAGATTTATTGTTCTTTGGAGGTGTACAACTGGCTATGGTATCAAAGTTATGATGATAAGTTTTTGCAATACCATAGAATCAAGTTTTTTCTAATACAGTGATTATCAACTAATAAATGACAGTGTAGTAATGTACAAAATAACATTAGAGCTTTTTTTTTTGCATTGTGGGTAAGATTATAATGTTACAGTGTGTATGAATGCTGCTCTTTTTATTCTGCTTCTGAATAGATTTATAATAATAATTTAGGTCATCTAACATGATGATAAAAATAGGCTGAAAACCATTCTAAAAAACAACAATTTGATTACAAGAGAATAAAAACATAAAAGATTCTTCAGGTATAGTTCACAAAATTCTTCAGTGATTCCAGATTTGTCACTTACTGCATTTCTCAGACCCAACTTGGTTATGACAGAAGTAAATAAAGTGATAAAAATTATAGGTAAAAACAGCTTAATTTTTTAGATTATATGTATGCAGAAATATAATTTTTAATACTGTTATCACTCAATTAACTCTCTTTAAGACAGCATGTAAGTAGTATTGGTTATGATTATAACAGCAATGAATATAAAATCTAAATGTTTTTGGATTGCTTCCCCTCTGTTATATGACAATGAACTGTATCAGAGTACAGTCACATTGATAGTTTGCACTGATTTATAATCCTACCAATGAGACATTGCCACATCAGTGTGTAATGCCCACTGAAATATAAACAGTCATATTATTCAGAGCAATATTGTAGTGAACTGAATACTGTCATGACTTGTAGGATAAAATGCCATGTGACAAACATGTAGAATTGAAAAGCTATGGGCGATGCATACCATTTCATGTAACAAACTGAAGCAGTATTTTAAGAAGCTGTCTGTAAAGTCTGAAGAGGGTTTGTGAAGCTAAAACTGTTTGTAATAAAATTGGTGGAGAGTCTGAGCTTTTCAGTTGTGGATTTTAATATTTCGTGATGTGATCTTTATATGGTAAATAACAACCCCATGGATATCTTGCAAATTACTTCGTTGTTCATACATATGTGAATGTGTACTTGGGAAAAATGTAAGAAAATTGTGAAACATAAATAATACTTATTTATATTAATCAAATTCGTTTTTCTTTGTATCTGGACTTATTCTCATTCTAACATTTCATCTAACCAAATTTTTAAACCTCGTCCTATGTGGGAATGGTTTATATATGAGCCAATATTTCTCTAAATCAGGAATACCACAAAAGTTTTATTTTTATTCTTTTTATCAACTTCATAGCTAAATCAAATAAAAATTCAAAATATGGAAGTAAAACAAGAAATCATGTGCAGTGTATAAAATGTTTGTTGATAATGTTTTAATCCTAATTTTCAGGAATAAAATACACCTTTTTATTAGCTGAGTGGATTAATTTTAAAATGGTTTATCAGGTTGCTTTTTTTGTAGTTGAACTTGATTTTTTAAAATATTTTTTTTATAGTCATCCTTTTCATGGTCAGTTGAATGTTGGGGACGTGAAACTTAGACTTGCACAGTAAGTAGAGATTACTGATTACTTCATCTATAGTTCATGAAAAAAATCTTTATTAATTTTTATTTTATTTCAATAGAAACTGTAGAAATATTTAGTTTGTACAGACTTAAAATGATAATTTTCACACTTTTTTTCCAAAAGTGTTTTCTTCATGCATTTATTTTGTAGCACAGTGCAAAACTCTGAAAAAGGTAGACAGTTAAATCAAGCAGTAATGAGCACTGGAAAAGCTGTTGTTCAAACCAGTCGAGTTTTTGGTAAGTTGGTATATTTGGGTAATCATAAGCATTAAGTAAATGTTTTGAAGTATAATATTGAATTTTTAGTTTCAAAAATTTAATACAGCCATCACTTTCATTTGGACAGTTTTATTTTCTACCTTAAAATCCTCTAGTGGTAGTTTAATATTGTTTTTTCCTATTTTTTTAAATGTCAAAAATAAAACTTCAACTTAAATATTTTTTTTGTATTTTTAAAACTATATTTTTCTTTCTAGTGCTTGGTTTATTTTACTTCTATTTGAATAATTAAAGGTGTTAATGATTATGAATATTAAAGATCAAAGTACATATGCACAAGATCATTTACCAAGTTATAGTAGTAGCGATACTAATAGTTACCCAACGTAAATGTTTATAAAAACATTTTTGGAGTTGATACTATTTCATTTATTTACTAAAATATTAGTCAATTGTGTTTCGTTTTTGTAGTTATTATTATCATTGAACAAGTAAAGAAAACATAGAATTTGAATTGAAATAATTATTTACAAACATATATATTATGATACTTAATCTTATAATTGTTACTTGTGTAAAAAAAGTATGAACAAATTAACAAATTATCCAAAATATGTAGTTAAAACTAACTTTTATGCAAAGAACAAAACAACAACAAATGCTTGAAAAATTAACTTTTGAAAATCAATCCACATAAGTCATAATTAAAATATGTTAATAAATATAAGAAAACTACTGTCTTATATACACACACACACACACACATTGTTTTAAACAAAAACAAGCTGAAACAACAATAAAAAATGCAACACCAACTGGAAGGATTCCCAGGGTACAGATATAATGTAGGAATTAAAATGTGTACTAGGTTTTGGGGGTGACAGGTGGAAGTAAGACTCAAATTGCAGTGGGGATACACTGCCTGTAAGTCTTAACTCCAGTTACCAGTTTCACATGAAGAATAGTAAAATAATCAAAGGAATAGAAATAAAAATTAGGAGGGCGAGATGTAGGTGCTCAAGTCCACAACATCCTATTGCTTGCAGACAGTGGTGGGAAGATGACTGCTCTCCAAAGTAAAGAAGACGACAGAAGAAAAATTAAAAATAATAATAATAAGGTACTACCACTTGGGGGGTAAGTAAATTAAATATAATTGCCTCCTAATGTTGGCATTCCAACCCTCATTATGGTGGTAAGGCACTAATTAGTCACCCAGTAGATGAATTATACTAGTATGAAGGGTTCAAACCAGCTATCTCAGCTAACTAGCGAAAATCCCAACCATCACCCATTAATTACTGTAACTACCAAATTTTTAGGCTCTGAACAAGACTTTGTTTGATAAAGTGTTCATCCACATATAATGCTAAGTTGTGTAAATGGCATTGTTCACAAAGAAAAATAGTTATCAGAAATTTTTATTAAAAGTTGTTTTATATTTATTTAATACATTCTTATGTTAATCACAGAATATTTTAAGAATTTTATTAAAAATTCTTTATTAAATCCATTAAATATTACTTTTTGTATCAGTATTTCAACATTAATAATAAATATCATTATTCATTACAAATTGTACAAAATCTGAATAATTGTAAAGTTATAGTGCTTATAATATTGCTACCATATATTAGAAAAGCAAAATATTTTTTTTTTATCAAAAATATTCATATTGGTATATCAGTTATTTTAATTTATAAATCTAAATAATGTGCTTCTATATTAGATATTGAATTATTTTCAGTTTCTAATTTCACTAGGTAAATACTGTTAATAACATTATTTCAGGATTATTTATACTAATTAAATCAATATCTGTAAGTTAAAGCAACAGTATTTAGGTTTGTGTACTTTTTGATAAACCTGTTCTCATAAAAATAAATACAAAAGATGTAAATTTGCGATACAGGTAAAATAATCTCCCATTGAAACTCTTACTACTTGCTTAAAAATCTGATTATTGAAAAATATGCAATTATTATAAATGCAGTAACTTAATGTATCTTTTATGTTTTGGAGCTACGTTTTCTTTTTCCAGTTCATTAAGGGATAACAGAACTGTTTTATTGATAAGTTTATGACAAAAAATAATCCTTTTAATAGAATTATGGTGTGCAGTGTGATGAAATCAAATATTTGAATATTATTTACTTGTTCCAAATTTCTCAGATATTTTAAAATTGGTTATGTTTTATTATCCAAAACATGTTTCTTTATTATTACCACTTACATTTTTGATTTCATCAAATAAAATATTAAATAATTTATTTAATAAAATGGCTGTTTGTTTAATAATTTTTCATACTGAACTAGAAGTAAATCTAAATTTAATCAGATTTATGGAATTTAGAAATAGCATATAGGAAAGGTAAATCTACATAATTTTAAACATTTAAACTTATTAACCAATCTAAAGATACAACAATTAATAATTTTGTTAAAGCTTATAAAAACTTTATCCTAAACAAAATTATTATGCAGATTTACAATTGATGCAGCATTTTTTGTTTCAGTTTGTTTTTTGTTTATAATTAACTAACATTATCAGAGGTTTGAATTTGCTGTTTTTAACACTGTCTTTCCTTTAGATTTTGTTTTATTTTACTTAACTCTTTAATATGGCCTGGCATGGCTAAGCGCATAAGGTGTGCGACTTGTAATCCGAGGGTCGCAGGTTCACACATGCTCGCCCTCCCAGCCATGGGGGCGTTATAAAGTGACGGTCAATCCCACTATTCGTTGGTAAAAGAGTAACCCAAGAGTTGGCAGTGGGTGGTGATGACTAGCTGCCTTCCCTCTAGTCTTACACTGCTAAATTAGGGACGGCTCGGTGCAGTGGGCTAACAACCTACTCACTTAAATACCTGTTGAAGAATCCGCAAGCGATTGTGGCCCTATGTTCCTAGATGGAATCTAATGGTGATAACTAACGAACTAACTCTTTAATATTATATATATATTGTATAATATGATGCGAGGTCTGTTCAAAAAATACGCGGACTGTTTGAATTGCGTGGCTCCAGTCGGTTCCAGGGGAATCCGCTTGGTGTCTCTAGGTTCGCACTGATCAGCTGATTACGACGCCATTTCCCGATTGCAGATATCTTCATTTGTGTATTAGCTACGCGGTTTTAAGTGAAGTGCGATTTTTTTCGTTTGGCGGATTTCAGAATGAATGACCTGAAGGAGCAACTACTTGCTGTGAAATTTTGTGTTAAACTTGGAAAATCTGCAACTGAAACTTTTTGCTATGCTTGATAGGGCTTACGGTGATGTTGCTCTGAAGCGTACAGCATGTTTCAAGTGGCATGAACGTTTTAAGGATGGTCGACAGTCCATTGAAGATAATGAGCGTCCTGGACGTCCTTCCTTGTCAACTGACGACCCACACGTCGACAAAATCAACACCCTGGTGCGGGCAAATCAACGTCTGACTGTCAGGGAGCTTGCTGAAGTGTGTGAGATATCAGTTGGATCTTGTTATGAGATTGAAGATGCACCGCGTTGCTGCGAAATTTTTGCCACGCCTGATGACGGACGAACAAAAAGCCCATCGCGTCCAGGTTTGTCAGGAACTGCTTGTTCGTTCAGAAGAAAACGAAAACTTCTTGTCAAGGATCATAGCAGGTGATGAATCATGGGTTTATGGTTATAACATTGAAACGAAGGTCCAATTGTCCCAGTGGATGGGTGAAACATCCCCAGACCCATAAAAGCTCGCCAAGTTCGATCCAAGGTCAAGGTGATGCTGACAGTTTTTTTCGCTGCTAAGGGTGTTTTTCACCACGAGTACCTTCCCGAAGGCTCCAAAGTGAACCAGACTTACTACATTGAAGTTCTGAAACGTCTGAGGGACACCATCCGTCACAAAAGGCCAGAAATGTGGAGGAGTGGCGACTGGTTTTTCCATCACGACAACACTCCAGCCCATTCAGCCCTCAGAACTCGCGAGTTTTTGTTCAAACACTCGATCAGTTTTCTTCCCCCCCCCCTCCTCACCTGACCTTGCTCCTTGCGATTTTTTCTTGTTCCCCAAACTCAAAAGACCCTTGATAGGAAGAAGATTTGAGACGATTCCAGAGATTAAGGCAAATGCGACGAAGGAGATGGAGGACATTACAAAAGAAGCGTACCAGGACTGTTTCAACAAGTGGAAACACCGTTGGGATAAGTGTGTGCATTGAGGAGGAGAGTACTTTGAAGGGGTCCCAGACCTGTAACTTCTAAATAAAGTACATTTTGTTTTATGACGTCAGTCCGCGTATTTTTTGAACAGACCTCGTACATACAAAATAAATATTCTTACTTTTTAGTACTGTATTTATAACAACCTTATGTAACATTTATCTGCTAACATCTTAGTATTTTCAAACTTTTTAAACCTTATAGGAGGTGCATGGACAACTGCTAAGTCCATGATGTCATCTTGGTGGTCAGGTTTTGGTTCTTCATTACAGGGTGATATCCCATCATCAGCCAAGTCACAAACTTACACTGAACTCAACTTAGTTGTAAACTCTGGTCAAGATGAACCACAACATTTGAAAGATATCAACCCCATATTACAAAATAAAGCCTGTGAGAGTGAAAATGGACATTCTAATGATATAGAGGGCAATAAAACTTATGGTAATCATTCAGAGTTGAAATGTACAGAGAAAAAACTTGTATAGTGCACCTTATATTTTTCATTATATCTTGTGAGTAAGTTTATTATTTGTTGTAAAAGGAAAAACATTTGGCTTTTATATAGAGAATTTATTAATAATGTTTGTAAAAGTTTAGTGTGAAATTTAATTAAAACTTCAAAATGCAATGTTGTGCAAAAGTAACAAAACAACAGTGAAGTTCACTGATTTAAAATAATCAGTAAGTTTTGAAGTTGTGTTTGAACCTATATTTAAAGTGAGCTATATGCATAATTCAGAATTAAGTGCAATTATTATCTCTATAAGGTAATAAATGAGGCAAACAGTTAAGTGAAGTGTGATTTGAGAAAATTTGATATAGAGTTAAAAGTTAAACATTGTTATGTTGTTGTTACATATAATGAAAATTTAGCACAGTACTGTATCACAGGCTTTTGTTCTTCATGTTTTAACTGTCAGCTGTAGATTTACTTAAATTTTTTTATTGCTGTTAACTTCCTAGTGATGGAGAAGAATCAATGTAATACAGAACTTTAATTCTTTAAGTTTTTGTGTAATAAATTCTTGAAGGTTACTTAAGTAGAAAGTAACATTCTAATTGTAATATTAATGGATTCAGTTGTTATATGAAATGCCAGCTGTAATGAAATGATCATTTAAGTGTAGTGTTACAGCACTAGAGTATCTGTAAATGAATAAAATGGGACCTATAGAGAAGAAGGGTGAAGAATAATCTGTATTACTGTTTGAAACAGGTGTACTGAAGATGTGATGTGGACACTTGAACCTTATTCTTTAAATACTGTAGAAATTATGTAAGACTTGAATATTATGATATACTATATAATTTTTTTTTCAGTTTGCAGTTTTAAAAATTTTAAGTATATCTGCACTATATATATACAGAATGGCTCTAAAACTGGTACATTTTTGTGGCAATAGACAGAAGTTAAATTGTTAAATTTCATCCTTGTTGTTACCATTAGCAGATACAGAGATACACTACATACAGTCAGTTAGTGACTAGCTGAAATGGGACAACAATTAGATGATAGCTGAGAAGAGAGAGAGGGATCAGGATGTATTTGTAACTTGTAATAAAATGGTAATGTGTGCTCTGTTAAGCTGGTTCACGAGAAATAAACCTGACGATGACCAAAGAAGGTTGAAACATTGTTCACTTCTCTACTAGTGCCTTCTCTACCCATACCAGCAGTTTTTAAATATATAATTTTCTCACCACAGAAGAACTATCATGCAATATTTCCTACTTGAAACTGTACTGAAGCTTTATTACCAAGCATGTGGCAATCTTATTAAGTATGCCATCATGTAGAACATGAGTGATGAAGAATGAAATCATTAGTCCAGGGACACAGCCCTCATGTCAAACATTAAACATCTGAGAATTAAATGTTTAAAAATTGGCCTTCCAGCCATCAATTTCTGTACGTCAAAAACGATCCCCAACAAGTGACACAATAGTAAATTTTGAACTAATATATAATATACATCTACAGAGTAAAAGTAGAAAGGGTTATTTTATTGTGCATCTCCACACGTACAAAGTAATAATACATAGTATGAAACTGTGTGGAAAAACATGTATATATTCATAAATTATAATGAATAGGAAAGTTTAACATTTTTAAGATATGTACATACAATTTATACAAAATGTTGTTTGGATGAGTGTTGCAGTTGCCTGAAAAAAGAGCAGTTTATTTTAGCAAAAATATTTGTTAAGAATTCTCTTGATTTCTTATATAATGTTTTGTATTTATTGGTATAACCTTCCCATGGTTCAGCAGTCAGTTTGAGAATGTGTAATAGTAAAAATGTGTTTCAGTAATTACAATGACCCTGAATACAGATACCCTATTTTGTGGAATTGTATTTAATAACAAACAAACAGATCATTGGTGTCCTGAATCAGAGGGACTCAATAAAAAGTAAATTATTTATAATAACAGTATACAAACAAAAATACGTCACATTAAAAAGATTTCTACACATCTGCCATGATTTAATTTTGCCTGCTTTTTCTTGTTTTAACTCAGTCACTTACTTTAAGATTGTTTTATATGAACAATACTAATAATCTACAAAGTATGTCTTGTTCCATAATATACATATGAAATTCTCAATATGTTTGTGTCTGAAAAATTGATTTTCAGCAGTTGCTACATAAATAGGATTGTCAGATACATGACTAGTATTAGACACTACAAACTTCTGATAAACTCAGTCTATTGCTGACAGTCAAGTATACTTGGTTTTTCACAGCAGTTTGTGTAAATAGTCTGATCATAAACATTATAGAAACATAAGTACATGTTTAAGAAGGGTAGAAGAAATATTTGTTTTTAAATGCCTTTTTATTTTGTAATTATTATTTTATGTATCTCATTATCATTTGGAAATAATTAAAAAATAAGTATTGATGATTTGAGGTTTTCATAAACCTTGTTTACCATTAAACAACCCTAATCATTGATCACTTGTTTGTCCGGAAGCAGTTCATCAAAATTGCATTTCGTTGAATGACAAGGTTTTTCATCAGATTTTGACACCACTTTTTGTTTACAGTTAAATGTCAGATTGTTTTGGCAATTGTAAATTCAATTTGAAATTTAGTGAGATTCTGTGCTGTTGAGTAGTAATGAAGCTACTATGAAAGGTCTGTTTCTTTTCCAAAATCTTTTCTTGAAAGATAACAAAAATGTTTTCTAATGATTACTTTAAACCTAATGCCTTGTTTGCATTTGTTTATATTTTTGATTGGTTTCATTATATCACCTACTTAAATCTGATAGCAAAGAGTGATTTAACTTGATATAATTTTTGGGGTGGGCACACTCTTTCTAAAGTAATGTTAGTGACATACTCAAAATAAGCTAACTCTTCAACATTGTTTTCTTTTTCAATGATTTATTTGAAAATCACAGACAGTAAATAAATCACACACAAAAAAATTAAAACAAGTCAGCTGCTGTACTAACTTACTGAATACTTAGTGCCCAACATTTGTCAAATGTCTTCTCAGTGGGATATTAGTAAGTTTTTGTGATTTACAGTGCTAAAAATCAAAGGTTTCATTCCCATCAGTGGACACAGGAGATAGCTCAATGTGGCTTTGCTATAAGAATACACACAGATATTTGTCAAATAAAATAGACAACTTATTACATACGATATTCTGTAAATGTTTTCTTTGATGTGATTTTACTGATATTTTGGGAAATGTTAACTAAATAAACAGATGCAGGGCATACATTACATAATGTTTTATAGGTACAAAACAATCCAGTATGTTACAATTTCAATCCATATTTGTGCACATGTACCTGCTGCACTGTGCAAATACAGTAACTAAAAATATTATAGGAAGAATTTTATGTAGAATTTGATATTTTGTAATAACTAGGCAAAATACGTACAGAATTAGTTTTAATCTTTAACATTTTCTTCATTATATGTGCTTTGATTATTTTTTTATTAAAAGCTTTAAATTTTTTATTCTTTATAATTTGTAACCTTTGATATTCATTGTATTTTAACTTTTTTCTCGTATTGAATTTATATATGGTTTGAGTTCACACAACTCCTCCCACTCCAACAGTTATGTAAAAATATGTATTCTACTGTGTATCATTTAAATTATTCGAACTTGAATTTATAATTTTAACAAAATTTTCACCCTTACTTATTTTTGTTACTTAAATTCTGTTTTCCAATAATTATCTAACAATTTTAATGTAATCACTGCTGCAGACTAGAGGATGTTTCAATGGTAATTACTGACAAAATTCTCTAAAATGGAGATTACTAAGTTATACATGAAAACTTGTCAATTAAAAGATTTATTAATTGGGACTAAAGTGAGTGAAAATGAAGTTCAGTTGCATATTTATTTAAAAGATTACTTCATACTAAAAAGTACATTTCTTTTATGTTTTATCAAGATTTTATTTACGATAGCAATTGAGAACAGACTGTAAATTTTAAAAATGATAACTTTTTCTGCAGATATATTAATCAAAATTGTTTGTTACACAATGAATGAGGAATATGTTGTAGAAAATGTTCCAATGCATTAAGCTGTTTTTTTTTGTTTTTTTTAAACAGTTCTATATGTGTAGTAATTGTAATGGGACTCTTACAGGAGCCATCAACTTCCACGTTTCAACAGAGATGACACACAGACATTATGTACGTTTTTTTCCATAACCTTAAGGAAATTACATCAAATGGAATATTTTTATTTTAAAAACAGAATTTTAAACTTGCATTTAAAGTAATGATGTTGGTCAAGGGATAAACTCTCAATTAAAAAGTTGCTGTTATTCATATATGCATTCAGTGAAGGATTTTCACTTTCATTGGAAAGTCATCCATGTTTTGAAAGGTGTAAACAACATTAAATGTTAACAAAAGATTTTTTTCATATGTATAATTTATAATGCATCATAACTTTTTAACATCCTATACTTTGCTGGCCCATTATTAGTTTTGTGTGAAATCTAAGAGTTTAATAAAATTTCATGTACCTTTTGCAGCCCATCATGGCCAGGTGGTTAGGGTACTTGGCTTGCAATCTGAAGGTTGTAGGTTTGAATCCCCATCTTATCAAACAGGGTTGCCCTTTTAACTGTGGAAGTATTATATTGTGAAAGTCAATCTTACCATTTGGTGAAAAAAGAGTAGCCCAAAAGTTGGTGGTGAGTGGTGATGATTAGCTGCTTTCCTTTAGTTTTTCACTGCTAAATTAGGGAGAACTACTGCAGATATCTCTTGTGTAGCTTTGTATGAAATTCAAAACAAACTGTTTTGACTGTCACAGATTAAACTTGGTATCTGTTCATAAGTTACAACATACCAAGCCTTCTGGAAAACCCCCTAGTAGGCCCGTCTATTATGGCATTGAACAAATGTCCTCAACAATAAGATATTGGCTCTCAGTAAGGGATGAAAATAGTGACTACACAAGATATTAGCATGAAAACTAAATACACATTATTTGTGTGATAATTTTGTAATAGTGCCCTGTGTGGTTAATTTGTATTAATAAAAGGTCTGTACAGAATGAAGTTGTGTGTGAAACTCATAAAATAACAGTTTTTGAGATGATCTATTAAATTTGCATATTACTATATGTGATGACAGTCTTTTAGGAAACTATGATACAGGTACTTATGTAGTAGGTTAACTTGAGAGAATTTTGTGTGTGAAACAGTTTACTGATCACCAAGTGATTCTGAGCATACTTGATGTAAAATTAAAATGTTAAGTATTTTGACCAGTTAATTAAATATGAGGTGTAGTTTAAAGCTTTAATTTGGTATTTATTTATTTTTTAGCATCTTACCAAATGATGTAATAGAATGACAGCAGTTTTTTTCCAGAACATAATTTCTAAAAAATATATATATATTAAAGAATACAATAAAACTTTCTGGTAATTAAAGACCAAATTTAGCTTTGAGATGTACAAATTGCACCTTCTAAACTGACATAATTGTGGTTTAAACTACAAAAGGAAAGAAAGGATATCAGTAATCATGTGAATACATGTTTGGTGTAGTGGTAATGTTAAGCTACATGACCATTTCAGCAACTAGAGATTCTGTGACTTAGTGTGAAGAAGGACAGGTGTAATGTTAGTATGTTGAGTTTTTGTTTTGTTTCATGTGTCGAGTTACAGGGAATGTATAGTCCAGTGTGGGTGATTTTTCTTTGGATTCCTGTTTCGAATTGTGTAAAAAAAAAAACCAACCAACCAAGAAGTCCTGCTTATACAACAACTAAAACCAAAATTAAACCAATATAAAGGAACACCTTTATACCTATACTAATTAATAACTTAACATCTAACTGCAACGCCACCTATAATCAAATACTCACTTACACTCTCATCCCTAAGACGTGTGCCCGGCAACTGTCAGTTGTAAACTGTCTCTTTGTTAACCTGACGATGGGCTAAGAAGGTCCAAACATTCTCGGCTTTATTAGTAAAAGTCTTATCACCAATACCAACCATCCTGAGATACATTTTTATTAAAAGTGAGTTTCTCATCATCACAAATTGAATCTTTCCAATTTCTAGTATTTTAGATAACTGTTTTTCTACTTTTCAACAGTAGGTCGACCACCCTTTATACATGGAGTATTTTAGAAGAGTGATGAAAAAACAAACAGCACAAAGTGGGTTTTAGAATATTCCAAACACTCTGGGGATTGGGGTTTTTAAACTGAACATGATACACCATCATGAGAAACAAGTAGCATTTATCTGAATTGGTTTGATTTAGATTTAAAAAGTTTGCAAGCATTTGCATGATAATCTATATTATTAATTTTGCCAAACCATCAAACTGTTAAAAACACTACAAGGTGTGCAACTTCATCACACCTAATTCTTACATGACTCAGAAAATAGCTAATTGTTAAAATTAGTTCCTTGATCCATAAAAATTTCCCCATAAGCTTTGAATCATACTCTATATCAAGACTACCCTTATACTCAATGTCAACCAGAGATAACATCTATCTACAACTTTTGCTTGAGTTTTAAGACTACCTTTCTTAACTGCTAAAGAATCATATAGATGTTTCAAAACCAGACTGAAATATCTGACCCAAAATTAAGATATAATCAACATAAAAATGGCTTGGTATATCACCATCAGCAGATGAAAGGTTTGAATCCCATCACTGAACATACTCTTTCAGCTGGTAACAGCCTGGCATGGCCAGGTGGTTAAGGCACTTTACTCATAATCCAAGGGTCACAGGTTCGAATCCCAGTCACACCAAACATGCTCGCCCTTTCAGCTGTGGGGGCATTGTAATGTGATGATCAATCCAAGAGTTGGCAGTGGGTTGTGATGACCAGCTGCCTTACCCTCTAGTCTTGCACTGCAAAATTAGGGATGGCTAGTGCAGATAGCCATCAAGTAGCTTTGTGCGAAATTCAAAACAAACCAAAGCCTCTAGTATCTTTTTATGAAATTCAACAAACGAACCAATATAACATAACAACAGGGACAACAAGGGACCTGTTGGTGCATTTTGGCTCTCCCATCCCATAAGTCAAACTTAAAAAGAAAAAAAACTGAAGCAAGTCTCTATCATTTATACACCTAACAACCTTTTTTTTTTTTTTTAACTCATTCAAATTTACTACCTCAGAATCTGAAGACAACCCATTTCATAGGCCAACCACCCAATTTGAAAAATAAAATTGCTTTAGCTGAAGACAGTTTCTACCTTACCTAAGTCCACATATGTGTATCCTAGTTTTATAATTCTCACTGTTAAGTATGACAAATGTTGATGCATCAACTTTATCAATTTATTTGACAATCTTAAACGCTTTATTAAGATTCCCTCTAACTTATGTTTTTTTCAAGAGAAACCAAGTTTAAAATCTTAATCTCTCCTCATATGACAACCCCTCCATTTTAGTAACCTCCTCTGAACTCTTTCCAACAATGAAATATCTTTCTTAAGGTAAGAAGCCTAAGACTGAACATAATATTCCAAATGTGGCATAATTTGTGACCTATACAATGAAATTAGAGACGTGTTCAATATTTCTGTAGAAACAACCTAAAATCCTATTTGCTCTACTACTAACAACAGCACACTGCTTGGATGGCTTAAGAGGCTGATCAACCATTACATCAAAATACTTTTCTTTTGTGACACTATTAAGGTTATTCCCATCAAAATTATACTTATAAATCAAATTATGACAATTCACATACAATATCTTGCATTTATCATGATTAAAACCCAACTGCCATTTATTTCCCCAACACACTAAATGGTCTAAATCATTTTGTAAAGAAAGCAGCAGCATTGTCTTCAGAACCAGTAACATCCAAAATCTTGATAGCATTAGCAAATATAAGTAAGTTATTGACCATTCCTTCATATATGTCATTGATGTAAATCAGAAAGAGCAATGATCCTAAAACTGAGCCCTGAGGTACACCACTTGCATCATTAATCCAGTTTGACTTAACTCCTTTTATAACAACTCTACTTTCTTCTATTAAATCGCTTTTCTATCCAATTAATTAATTTATCCCATACACTTACAGATATAAGTTTCTTTACAAGCCTTTTATGTGCTATTTTGTTAAATACGTTCTGAAAATTCAGGTGCACCAACTATACATTACCCTCAGCTACTTATGTAGAACACCTCGTTGTGGATTCCTGTACATGGTGAGGGGATCTCCCAGGAAAGGTTCTGTACTTTCAGTTTACCTCCTCTGGGATCTAAACATCCACCCACGTGTTTACCGTGAGTGGCGACCCGTGAAGGGGATGAGAGGATCCTGTTGGTTGAGGGGTCCAACCCTAACACACCACTTTGGCCTTCAGTGGCCCCCCTTGGGTCAACAGGCTAGCTCACTTGTGCTAGGATCAACCAAATACCAGTGTTGGAAGTTCTCAACAGGTGTTGTGGACATTGTGTCTGATGGTGGTGTTTGGGTATAGTGCTCACGAAACCCTGGCGTTGCTGCAGTGTCCTTGCTTGACATTGTAGTGCATCCCCTCGTAGGGCTCCATGGTGGGTGGGGTCAGTGGGCACCGAAATTTCCTTTTTTCCTATGGATCCTCCAAATAAAAATTTAAATAAAATAGTGAAAAGAACAGTCGATAGGTAAATAACCACGTCTTGTAGTTTCTGAGCAGCAATCTTCAACATCTGTACCAACTGTTGTACCTCATTTTCTTATCCTACATTCTCTTTCAGAGAAACTTTTAGGGCAAATGTCCCCTTTTTTTATTCAGAAAGGACTGGAAGGGCTTGCTGGTTCTCCAAAGTCAGTAAAAAAAGCTTCAATTTGGAGACATATTGGTGGAAACATCCACATCTCAACACAGTGAACTCCTCTTGAATTCAAAGGCAATTGGGGATATATCTATTGAGGTTACACCTCATGCTACTTTGAATTCATCACGAGAAGATATTGTTGAGAGGGATTTGAAGAACATCCCCGAGTCAGAAATTCTCGCTGGTTTCTCCACTCAAGGAGTTTCTGCAGTGAGGCGTATCTCCATTTGCAAAGATGGACTTACATTGCTGACCAATATTCTCGTACTGACATTTACATCACCACGTTCGCCTGCCACCACCAAGACAGGTCATTTTAATTGCAGAGTATGGTCGTATACATTCTAAACCCTCTCCAATGTTTTCAGTGTCAAAGGTTCGTTCACTCAAGGACATCATGTCGTGGTTCCCTGACATGTGCTTATTGTGGTGGCAAGGACCATGATGCCTATGAGTGTGAAACGGACAAACATTGTGTCAATTGCAATGGCTCTCACCCGTCCTACTTTCGTTCTTGTCCTAAATGGTTGGAAGAAAAAGAGGTGTATCGTTTGAAAACGATTCATAACATTACTTATTCTGAGGCTCGTAAATTGCTGTTCACCACTTCATCTCCGACGTATGCTGCTGCACTTCGTTCCACAACTACAGAGGGAGTGCAGACAGATCTCTCTGTGCCTCCTAGAAAATCGTTCTACAAACAAATAAAAAGTATTTTGACCTCCATGGTTAAAAAAGTTGATGAATCATCTTCAGCACCTATCTCCGTCTCTTATATATATTCCACCAAACCCCAAGATCCACATCCTTTGGTTCCAGGTACAGGCATTTTCTCTGATCCATCTTCTTCTCTCACCCCAAGATGCAAAACAATCATTCATTCACATCCTTAGTCTCTGGAATCCCCTTCTAACAGCAAAGACCTGCCCAAACGACCCAGGGCGGGATCCATGGAGGTCAATAGACCTCCCTCGAATAAGGAAAGTAAGGAAAAAAGATGTGCTCGTAAACAGAAGGGTTCTCTGTCCAATTCACCTACACGTAAATAAAAATGGCTACCCTGATACAATGGAGCTATCGAGGTTTACATTCTAATCTAGATGACATCAAAACACTGATTGCTTCCTACCATCCTGTTTGTCTCTCCTTACAGGAAACATTTCTGAAACCTGCCGATACAGTAACCTTTCGGCAGTTTTCTTTGTACAGAAATGACAGGCTGTGTGATGGACGATTGCATGGAGGGGTGGCATTGTTGGTTCATCAGCACGTGCCCACCCTGTCTTTGTCACTAAAAACACCCTTGGAGGCCGTAGCCATATGTGTTTCCTTGGGTCATACTATCACTGTTTGTTGTCTCTACCTATCGCCTGGAGTGATCTATGATCTATCAGATCTTGATGCTCTCATAGAACAGTTGCCGTCTGTTTTTTTAATCCTGGATGACTTTAATGGACATCATCCCTTTTGGGGAAGTGCTGTTATTGATAGCAGGGGTCGCTCTGTAGAGCGTATGCTCTCTGATCACAACCTTTCGCTTTTCAGTACTGGTTCTTCTACTTATTTCCATGCACCTAGTCTGTCCTTTACTGCTATTGATCTATCAGTTTCTATCAGTTTGCTCTCCTTCATTATTCTCCAATTTTTATGGAGAGTTGACAATAATCTACGAGGCAGTGATCATTTTCCTATAATTTTGAGAGAGACTGGTCGTGGTCGATGCCACCCATCCCTCGTGCCCCTGTGGAAGCTGTATCAAGCATCATCTCTCAGCCTTCAATAGACGACTGTGTGCAGCAGTAACTGACTGTATTATACGAGCAGCTCGTCCGTGGTGGAATCCTGCCTGCCACATGGCACGAAAGGTTAAAAAACGGACCTGGGATACTTTCCATAGGTATCCTACACTTTCAAACCACATCGCTTTCTAGTGGGCCCGTGCACATGCTCGGTGGATAAGACGTCAAACCCAGAACGAACCTTGGATTAAGTTCACAACAAGCCTATCTACTACCACCAGTTCCAAAGTCATATAGGACAAGATTCGAAATGTCAGTGGGCAATATAACTCTGTCCCCCTCTCGATCTTGCTCTCTGATGGCCAGGAAGTAACTGATACCCAGAGCATCGCCAATACTCTAGGTGAAAGCTTTTGCCAGGTATCTTGCACTTCTGCTTCTTCTTGCACCTTCTTAGCCATCAAGACTTGGGCAGAGCGATTATCTCTTTCCTTTCGAGCTGATTGTCTCTATGACTATAATTGTCCCTTTACACGGGTGGAATTGAAACTGGCCCTTATCGGTCTAGCAGTACATGGGTTTGACCAGATGATGTACACTATGACATGCTGCGCCATCTATCTCCTGCTTCTCTTGATATTCTTCTAATTGTTTTTAACTGGATATGGCAGGAGAATGTTTTTTCGTGATGCCTGGCGTCAGGCTATTGTCCTACCTTTCTCTAAACCTGGGAAAGATCCCAAGATTCCTTCAAACTACCGTCGAATTGTTTTGACGAGCTGTCTCTGTAAGACCTTAGAGAGGATGGTTAATGCTCATTTTGTTTGGTTCCTAGAATCAAACAACCTCCTCTCGCCCACCCAGTGTGGGTTCCGACGACAGCGCTCTACCTTGAACCACATGATTCGACTTGAAACGTCAATCAGAGAAGCCTTTCTCAAACGACAACATCTTGTAGCAATATTCTCTGACATTGAGAAGGCTTATGATACAACATGGAGGTATGGCATTTTGCGAAACCTCCATATATATGGGCTACGTGGTCATTTGCTCATTTTTATTAAATTTTTTTTAATTGACAGGAGGTTCCAAGTCGTGTGGGTTCGACACTTTCCAGTTCTTTTCTACAGGAATTTGGAGTCCCTCAGGGCTGTGTTCTGAATGTCACACTTTTCAGTATAAAAATTAACGTCATCACTGAACAACTCCCTCTCACTGTTGCAAACGAGCTTTATGTCAACAGCTTTCACATCTCATGACAGTCGTCGAACATGAGATATATTGAGCAGCAGTTACAAACTGCCCTCAATCGTGTACTGAAGTGGACCACAGCAAATGGCTATACCTTCTCTCTCTCTAAAACCGTTTGCATGCACTTTTGCTGCCAACGGGGTATTCACTCTGATCCTAAATGTCTCAGAATTAAGTCAAAGTTTATAATGCTAAAAACTTGGATTGTTCAGTTTTGGGCTTAACAACAAATAAACAAGTCAATAGCAACTCCAATGATTCTTGGCTTAAGCACATGCAGTATCAAGTGAATGAGTTGTTTATGGTGGTGATGTCCATGGATGCTCGTTTTCTGTTCCTGGGAAGCAGAAGGATGAGTTTCCACAGGAAATTTGTTTTCCACCCTTGCAGTCTCAGTATTTTCTACAATTTTCAGTGATTCCAGCAACATACCTCTCTTTTTATGAGAAGCCCTCATCTGATTTCTAGGTCAACTTCTCCATCAACTAACATGTTGATGCAATGTTTAAAATTAACAGACTTCATTCTTCATCAAATCTAGTCTCTTGCTAGTGGTTGTGAGTGATAATGACGAGAGATTATATTTAGCTGCTTTGGTTAACGACAGTCCTTATATTCTGTAGAAACCACCTTATGGTCTCAGAACAACAAACCCACAAATCAGCCAGTGACACTAAATTACCTAAATTTCAGACTTGTTCCTTTTCCCTTTAAAGATTGCCTTTTGCAGAAGGAGCAAAAACCTCGTCACAAATCCCAGTCACACCAAACATGCTCGCCCTTTCAGCCATGGTGGTATTATAATGTAAAGGTCAATCCCACTATTTGTTGGTAAACGAGTAGCCCAAGAGTTGGCGGTGGGTTCTGATGACTAGCTGCCTTCCCTCTAGTTTTACACTGCTAAATTAGGGATGGCTAGCGCAGATAGCCTTCTTGTAGCTTTGCGCGAAATTCAAAAACTAACAAATCCCTGATTTTTTAGGGTCGGGTCTTACACAATCTGCAGTAACCAAATGACCTTGATATTCTACTTCCTTTTTCAAGAACTGACATTTACTTGGCTTAAGCTTTAAATTTGCTTCTCGTAACCTATCAAATACATGTTTTAATCTTTCTAAATGTTATTCAGAAGTTGCTGTGAGCACTATAACATCATCCAAGTAACAAACATTCTGAGTCTTGTAAACCTGATAATACAACATCCATTAATCTCTGGAATCTTGAAGGAGCATTACATAAACAAAAGGGCATTCTGTTGAATTGGTATTTACTTGATGTAAAACAAAAGCAATTTTAGCTTTATCTTCTTCTATTTCTACCTGCCAATATCCACTTTGTAAATCCACAGATAAAAAGTATTTACTGTTACCTAACCTGTCTAAGGTCTCTTGGATATTAGGTGATGGATAAATATCCTTAACTGTTTCTGCATTCACTTTTCTAAAATCTATACAGAATCTCAATTTCCTCCTTTTTAGGAACTAATACAACTGGTGATGCATACGTACTACTATTGTTCTCTATTACTCCTTGTTCAAACATTTCTTTTACACATTGTTTTAATTCGACCTTGTGCTTCTCTGACACTCTGTAGGATCTCTGTGCTATAGGTTTACTGTCATTAAACACTACCCTGTGTTTAACTTCGTACAACCATTTGGGTTACTCTCTCCTACAAATGTGTCTCTGTATTCTTCTAGTAATGTTACCAAGCCTTGTTTATGTTCTTTCACATTTCCTATGATAGAGTTCCATTCCATCTTACTTTGTTATGCTTTTTTCTTAATATTTCCGGCATGCTGTCGAACGACGAAATAAAATATATTGTAGGATTGTGATGATACAGCACACAGTACAGATCAACTTGACGTCATAGTTCGTATCAAAATACTTTAACTGAGATATTCTTAAATATTAAAAATAAATACAGCAATTTTAATGTTTCAATATGTTAATTTCATATTTTTCCAGGTCATCCCATAAGTAATGTCTGAAATTTTAATACAGAAAGTGCATCATCATTTCTGTCTTTGTAGAAGGCTTTAATAACTTAAACTATGTAGTAGGATGTGTATAAAAATGTTCACACAAATAAAAGAATCTAACCCAACTTCACTTTTTCAGATCATTAATCAATTAAACCATTATGAAGATAGTTGTGTCTGAGGACCACATTAGGCATATAATGCTTTATGAGTTTAAAAAAGGCAAAAGTACAAAAGAAACTACACGAAACGTTTATGGTGCGGAGTCACTCAATGAAAGAAAATGTCGAAGGTGGTTGCAGAAGTTCAGATCAGGTGACTACAGCTTAAATGATGCGCCACGTTCAGGTCGTCCTGTTGCATTTAATGATGACAATTGAAGAACTAGCACAGAAACTTAATTCAACCTATTCAATAGTTCACAATCATCTGGAAAATTGGCCCCCATGATTTGACAGAAGCCAACCTTAAAGCAAGAGTGGAGATTTGCACTTCTTTGCATTCTCGTAATTCATCTGGAGATAAAAAATTGATATTTTATAAAAATGTTAAGTGCTGCAGAAAACTGGCTAAAGCACAGCCAAAAATGGACCTCCACCCTAGGAAAATCTTGTTAAGCGTTTGGTGGGATATTGTTGGTGTGATCCACTTTGAGTTGCTGCCACTCAATGTAACGATTGCATCAGACATCTATTGTCAACAGTTAGAGTGCTTGAATATTACACTGAAAAAAGAGACATGCTTTGATCAATCGTAAAGGTGTTGTGTTACATCAAGATAAAGCATGGCCCCATACAGCAAGGATCACATCTACAAAAATTGAAGAACTAGACTGGGAAAAACTTCCACGTTTTTCTTATTTTCCAGATCTTACCCCATCTGATTATCATCTATTCCGAAGTTTGAAAAACTATCTCGATGGAAAAGAACTTGGAACAAATGAAGATGTTAAAACTACCATCTCTAGGTTCTTTTCCTTCAAATCCCAAGAATGTTATACAAGCGGAATTCAGAAGCTTGTAAATCGTTAGTAGGAAGTAATTATTAGTAATGGAACATACATTACTGATTAAAACTTTCTCTTTTTCTCAGCCTAAAATCGGACGTTACTTAAGGGATGACCTGATAGATCTGGCGACACTGCCTACCACTTTAGGATAGGATGGTTAAACATAGTTTTTTCATTTTGAGCAAAGCTACACTAGGGCTATTTGCGCGAGCCTTCCCTAATTAAGCAGTGTAAAACAGAACGGAAGGCAGCTTGTCACCACCAACAACCTTTGGGTTACTCTTTTATCAACGACTAGTGGGACTGACCGTGACATAATAACGCTCCCAAAAGGGCTAGCATATTTGGGATAACAGGTATTCGAACTCGCGACGCTTAGATTATGAGTCTACTGTCCAAATAATCAGGCCATGCCAGGGCGTTAAATATTCTACACATGAAATAGGAACATTTTAATGTAAACCAGTTTATATACCTTTTTATATAAGTCTCCAATTTATTACGGTACTTGTATTAGGTATTAAGATTTCATATAGCTGCACATTTTAAGTTGAATTTAGCACTTAATTGAATGTTAATATGTGTCAAATTTATAACACTTCCCCACAAGACTGATACACACAATTTTCTTTTTTAACACAAATTTTAATATAAAAAATAAAATTTATAATAAAGGTTATTGGTAATAGTTCTTACAAATATTCAGAAGTTTCACAAACGGCTTGTATTGTTCGAAGTCTATAAATGTTCCTGGTAAATTATTTTACATTTCCGATTAATAGGCGTTAACCACAATTATAGCTTCTAGGCCTATAGCACGCTGACTGTAGCTGACCAATAATATTATTCTACCATTTCTGGTATATATTTCTTATTCAAGCATTGTAAACAACGAAAAATACTTTAAAATACCAAATGTTTTATTCCTCCTGTCAAGAAATGTTTATAAAGCATAAAAAGTATCACTAAACTTTTATATTCTTACCCTGTCTCATCACATTAAAAACAACTTTTCCAACGCCTTCTCAAAACAGCTCCTATTTCAAAATTTTCTGCATATTCGTTTTCACCTTACTCGTTAAATATTACCAACTTTATATCAATATCATTATATATCTTAACTGATAATAGCAATATATAGGTTATATAGATATACTTTAACACTATTGTGCCTACGTGTTGTTACTAAATAAGCTATAAGAACAAGTTAATTGGTTTGATTACTAACACAAAAAAGTCTTACAAATATTAACAAAACACAGCAAATTGCTGGCCATCAAGTGTACAATCAATCGGTGTCTTCTTGTTTTGTTTTTTTTCTCCATTTGATGACTCTCTTCTTCTGGATTTGAGTGCCCTTTTCTACAGGAAACAAAGGGCCTGGCATGGCCAGGTGGTTAGGGCGCTCGACACGTGATTCGAGGGTCGAGGGTTCGAATCCCCGTCACACCAAACATGCTCGCCTTTTCAGCAGTGGGGGTGTTATAATGATCAGTCAATTCCCACTATTAGTTGGTAAAAGAGTAACCCAAGAGTTGGCGGTAGGTGGTGATGACTATCTGCCTTTCCTCTAGTCCTGCACTGCTAATTTAGGGACGGCTAGTGCAGGTAGTCCTCGTGTAGCTTTGCGCGAGATTCCGCAAACAAATCGGAAAACAACGCTACAAAATGGCTTTGATACCCATGGTGGGCAGAGCACAGATAGTCCATCGTATAGCTTTGTGCTTGATTACAAACAAATGATAAAGATATGAAATATTTCTTAACTTAAAATCCCTTTTCAACTGAGAAATATCTCAACAATAAAGGCAAAAGTCTGGTGTACAAAATAGGAAATTCAACGAGCAGATAGAAAATGCTGAAAGTAGTAGAAGCCAAAATTTTGTTATTGGGTTTCAAAAGAAAAGTGAGGATCAACCCAAAGCTTCTCAATTGAGGTCTGATATCAGTAACTAGCACGAAGCAAGTGGTGTTACTTCGAATACATCAACTGAGCATGATAAAGAATCAAATGATACTAATATGAACGACAACCAAAATCACACAGCATATTCTATTACAAGAAAGCAAAGCGACGATTGACAGCCATATGTAATCAATACTGAAGAAACACTTTCACAAATGTTATTGAAAAACTACAACAGCTGAGTGGCTTTGATATTTGTAATTAAACTGTTGAGAAGGTATCCTCTGATAACTTGAAGTAGCTGTTAAAGCTTTATTTCTAGGCCCGGCATGGCCAAGCGTGTTAAGGCGTGCGACTCGTAATCTGAGGTTCGTGAGTTCGCATCCACGTCGCGACAAACATGCTCGCCCTTTCAGCCGTGGGGGCGTTATAAGTGATGGTCAATCCCACTATTCGTTGGTAAAAGAGTAGCCCAAGAGTTGGCGGTGGGTGGTGATGACTAGCTGCCTTCCCTCTAGTCTTACACTACTAAATTAGGGATGGCTAGCACAGATAGCCCTCGAGTAGCTTTGTGCGAAATTCGAAAACAAACAAGCTTTATTTCTAAATATTTTCTTTTTCCAAATTCTCTTTGCTGTAAAATGATTAATGCAGTAAACATTACTGGATGGTTTGAAGTGATATACTGCAACTTTGTACTGTTTTTCATGTTTACTTCTCATCAAGATTTAATTTGTATCACGCTATATAATCGCAACTGGAAAAGCCTGGCCTCTAACAACAGGCTGGAACATGCTTTGTAATAGCCTTCCAGAGCATAAGAGAAGTGTTCACCATAAGAAATGCTGTACGAAGTGACGAGAACTTAAGAGACATTTTAGACATTTTGTGGGTTTGCAACTTGAAGAAGTAGATTCTTGCAAGAGCAGCCAAGTGAGGTCCGGCATGACCAAGTGGGTTAAGGCGTGCGACTCGTAATCTGAGGGTCGCGAGTTCGCATCCCCGTCGCGCCAAACATGCTCGCCCTCCCAGCCGTGGGGGCGTTATAATGTGACGGTCAATCCCACTATTCGTTGGTAAAAGAGTAGCCCAAGAGTTGGCGGTGGGTGGTGATGACTAGCTGCCTTCCCTCTAGTCTTACACTGCTAAATTAGGGACGGCTAGCACAGATAGCCCTCGAGTAGCTTTGTGCGAAATTCCGAAAACAAACAAACAAACACAGCTGTTCTTTTCATGTACTTTCGGGAACATGATGTACAAACAAAACAGATAGTGTAAGAACTTTTGAAGTTCATTTTTCTGGGATTTTGGATCCACTATCAGAAATTCAACATTATCTCATATCCCAAATAAGAACTGAAGCAAAGTGTATAACTAATTATATGTATTCATTTACTAGCACCTTGATGGCTGTAATTTAAAGGTTCTCGTAATTATCGAGCAGCATAATCAGTATTACAGATTTAAATCTACCATTGATTTTGAAGTGAACAACACTACACGAAAATTTGAGCTCACTTATTAATAAAGCTAAATTGGTTGCAAATAACGTAAATCTTCTATAACAACTTCCTGCAAAATGGAGGACAGTTAGCAAGAATTTTCATGATGAAAATAAAAATGCCCCCTTACCTAACTGTGTAGAAAATGAATCTGTGGAGGAGACAAAATGCCGACCAGACACGTTTTATGATATCATAGATTCTGTTATCTCTGGGTCACTAAAATATATAGTAAATTGATATTAAACAGACTTTTTATTTTTCTGGTAATATTTAGTTATATTAGATAATGGTGTATATTCAAAAATTAGAGTTTGTTGTAAAGTTTAGATCTACTGTGTCAAAAGACTTAATTGAAATTGAAACATCTAAAGACCACTTACAAAGCTAACTTTGGTGACACTAAATTGAATCCATTAGATCTTCTAAACAAATTGCACAAATTCAAGCTACATCTACTTTTCCGTAATATTTATGTAGTACATTTATTAACCGTATGGTAGTACAAGTTATAATTTTTCTAAATGAAAATGTATTTCCGATAGGTATTCCCATCTTCTCACAAGATAAGCTTTTTCTCCTTTAGTGCTGCCCTCTGTTTGCAAACTTTTTTGAATGCATGCCCCTCTTCTTGTTGTAATCCAAGGTTTCAACGTGTCTCCTGTAAATCACTATGCATCACCTCTCCACCAGTAGAAGAGCACTATTATTATGTTATGCACTCCGTCTACACGCCACCATCGAACGATCACTCCGAAGTTTGGCAGAAGAAACAAGTACTGGAAGATAGTGAAGAAGAAGGTTTGGTTCGTTTTGAATTTCGCTCAAAGCTACAGAGGGATATCAGAGGGAAACCAGATTCAAAGAACATAAAAAGTCACCTTCACACGTTTTCGAACACTGCAAGTCAAATAAACACAACATAACCATGAAAAACACTCAAATACTAAATAAAGAAACAAACATAAACAAACGCAAAATTAAAGAAGCCTTACTTATACAACAACTTAAACCCAAAATAAACCAATATAAGGGAACGCCTTTATACCTATATTAATATAATAAAATAAAATTATATATTCAAACATCTAACACCGCCCTCTACATTCCGACACTCAGTTACACAACCCCTTCCAAACATGTGGTCAGCTTCCGGTCAATTACCTCTTTCTTTGTGAACCTGACGATGACCGAAGAAGGTCGAAACGTTGTTCGCTCTTTTATGTAAAATATTTTCTCAACCCAAACGAGCCATTTTTGCATATATATTTCTCTACAAGTGGGTTTTCTCGACATCACTGATTATGTTTAGCTTTGTTAATGTTTCTTAAGTAAGTTGATTTTTAAGAAGCATTTCTAACTTTTAAACATGTTTCTCAAGATATGCATATCATGTTAAGAATTACATGTTGAAACCTTTAGTTTTTGGTTTTCTGTTATAATCTCAAGATGATTAAGACAGCTGCATTCCTCTTAACATTTGCCAGTTTTTTGGTTTCATAGCATATGTGTATTCAACATGATTTGCTTTATGTTTAGAAATTGAAATATTTTCTTGTTCTGAATATATGAGCATTTCTGAAGAAATATCCTTTGATGTGTAATTATGAAGTGTTTTTTCATTAGTAAGAAATTAAACCTTATTTACCAAAGTATTTAGTGTTATTACCTGATTAAACATGTTCTAGAGCGAACTTATTAATGTTAAAATGGTTCAAATAACTTCTGAGAGGTCTTATCGAAAACTAATGTGTGCCTATTTCACAAACAAAGATTAAGGTTTTAATCTTTATCTAAAAATAGAGTTTGACGCAATTGTTATTTGCAAATCTTAATTTTATTGGCTATTTAACGGATAAACAAAAAACATTACAGCTGTAAAATATATATTAATAATGATGTCAAGAAATAGGCGAACGTCATATTTTCTGTTGTGTGCAGTGCGCATGTCTTTCTGTAGTACCTTGCCTTCTATTGGCTCTTGTGCGCATTACGTAAGTGTTCGTTAAAGGTTCAAAAGTAGAGAACAGGATGATCGAACACAAGTTAACGTCGCAAATTTTGAATAAGGATTTTTATGTCAAAGTTTAAGGTATTTTATCGCATTAAATCGTGTCTTACGTTTATTAACTTTATTGCTTTTATTCTCAACTATGTGTTTTCGCCTGGGCATTTGTTAAGCTGGGATCATAAAGAAATATCAGTTTTTGTATTAAGTCACTTATATATTTATTAACATACAAAACTGCACAGTGGCTTCCCGATCACCCTGTATTATATATATGCCATAGGCCAGATCTTAAAAAATTATTTCTGTGCATTGGACACCAATATAACTAATATTAGAACCAAACATGTCTAGTGTTAGTACTTTGGCCTGATGTGTTAACTAGATTTAGATTTGGATGTATATAATAACAGCAAAACTTGTTAACATTGTACAGTTTCAGGTATTGCGTTAAATTTTGCAGAAATAGATATTAGCCTTACATGTCACACTAAAGACTGAAACTCAATTGTTTGGGCATCCTATAAGAGCAGTTTATACATGTAACTCAGATCTGATAGATCTAGATAGAGACCTGAAATAAGTATAATTATCTGAAGATTAAAGAGAAGATGTATTCAGTATTAGACATAGAGGTTTGTCATTATTATCGTAATTAATAATGTCGATCATTTTTAATATAACCAGTCAATTTTTCTGAAAGCTATGATGTTTCTATAAGCATATTTT
Organism: Tachypleus tridentatus; assembly: GCF_004210375.1. Classification (NCBI taxonomy): domain Eukaryota; kingdom Metazoa; phylum Arthropoda; class Merostomata; order Xiphosura; family Limulidae; genus Tachypleus; species Tachypleus tridentatus. Next base: position 84,382,244 of record NC_134836.1, on the reverse strand, counting down.
TAAATAACAAAGAAATTTTCATGACTTTGAAGTCTTTGTTCAGTTTTATTTAGAAGATCCACATATTGATTTAGTAATAAACCTTTTTATATTTTTATTAATTTTGCCTGACCTGTCAAAATTATGACGAATTTGTGTTTTGTAAAACAAAACAAACAGTCTCCTCTTCCATTCTTTCTGTGAGCCTTGTTTACCCAACACCACCATTGTATTAAGAAAACAAACACACTGAGAAAATAAAAATTTCTGGTACACATTCAACAAATTTGTAAGAATGGTGAAACTTAAATTAAAATTTGCTCACAATATTAGCATCAGAAAGTGAAAATGACAACTTGGAATTACATACATATTATATTTTAATGAGCATGGAAGGAATAGTATGGTGTTAAAGTTAATGACTTCTGTATAAATTAATGAAAATCATATGAAAAGTTTTTTTTCTGTTTTTCTCCACATTAAGAATGTTTACAATTCATATCTAATATTAACACTCATTGTGATAATTTGACCCTGCAAAAAAAACTAGTTCCAGAATAAATAGCTATCCATGGTTAGTTGTCTGCCCCTGCAATTCATTAATTGTGATGCCAAAATCAAAGAATGTGAAGAACAAAGGCAAACCTAGTAAGGTATAATTTTTCATAAAATATGCCTAAAATTTACAAAATCTCTCATCCCGGTCGCGCCAAACATGCTAGCCCTTTCAGCCGTGGGGGTGGTATAATGTGACGGTCAATCCCACTATTCGTTGGTAAAAGAGTAGCCCAAGAGTTGGCAGCGGTGGGTGGTAATGACTAGCTGCCTTCCCTCTAGTCTTACACTGCTAAGTTAGGAACGGCTAGCACAGATAGCCCTCGAGTAGTTTTGTGCGAAATTCCAAAACAAACAATACAAAATCTCTTTCCAAAATTGAAAGTCATCAATAGTAATATATTGTAGCGCCATCTGTCTGGTTGGAAAGATATTTGTCGTTTCTGACACAAACAAGCATAACTTTATTTAAATCTTTGGTAATTTTTACTTTGCCTATGTATACAACTCAAAATCAAATAAGTTATAAATACCTTTATAATTAGCTTTCCAGTCTGTGGACTTACAACACTAGAAATCAGGTTTCGATACCTGTGGTGGGCAGCCCAGAGATAGTCTGTTCTGCAGCTTTGTGCTTATCTGTAAACAAACTTTATCCTGATGGAACTACCAAGCCCAAAATATAACTTTTTTGTAATTAAACTTGAAGTGAAAAAGAATCGTGGAATCACATAACTTAGATCCAAATACATTGTTTCTCATTTCTCCAATCCATTAAGAGCAGGTCAGTTTGAGTTTTGTAAGTCTCCAGGTGCCCTCACCTTTTCTTCAACAAGCTTTCTTTATTGCATAATTTAAAAAGTTTGCATTCATAGTTTTAACACATGTAGCTAAATATTATTTGACTCTAATGTTATTTGTAACCTAACTTGACCATTAGATCTAATAAACCTACCAGAAACATTACTTCATTAAAACTCATAGTTACTTTACTTTTGTTTACAATTTCAAGTTTAAAAAGTTTTAATAATCTTTAGCATATATTTAAAAAATGTAAATAACATTTGTTTATATTTATCAAATGTTTATCATGCTGTTATAAGTCAGCTTAATGAACTATTCTTTTTCTTTCAGTTAGGCCTAAATTAATGAAATAGTATTGAATCACTTAACTTTGGCTCAAGTACATAAAGACTTATGGAAGTGAAAATATCTGTTTAGATTTTAAACTAAATGATTTGTGAATTGAGCTGTTTTGCTATTATATCATGGAAATTATTAATTAAAAACTACACTTCTAAGTCAACACAGACACTAAATTGATAAATAAAACTTTAGTTTTTGCTTTTTAGACATTTTATCTTATTCTTTCAGTTTATGGACTAATAAAATAATTGAGGTAATATATAAAACCCTTTATGGGAGTGCAGTTTTACAAAAAGACACTGGCTTTTGTCTACAGTAGATATGTTTATTCAGTTATGCAACAAAAACAGTACATCTGCAGCTAAAATTTGTTGAAGTAATATAATCTGTTATAAATCACACCATTGTATTTTTCATTTAATATTTTGGTTTATAGCACAACCAAAATTGTCAATAAATTTGTTATCAGTACCCTCATGTGATATATGGAGAATGTCTTACTGGATGATAACTTACCCAAATATTTTTTTATATAGTCTACCATTTTATTTATTTTGTAATACTTTTATAAGACATCTTAAAACTTTGTTTGTTTTAAAGTAAAAATATAATTAGGTATGTAATTTAATAATTATAGTTTGTATTTTTCAAGATTAGAAATTACACTGTTGTAAGTTTCAATAAAACAATTGGCAAACACATTTTTCAGTCAAATACAAGAGATTAAAATTTTTAAAAGATGATTAGAAAATAAAAAAGACATACAAAAAACAGTTTTGTTCGAAAACAAAACAAAGACGATGATTCAATTCATATAAAGAAAAACTTAGATCAGTTGTCCATGACTGAAACATTGTTCAAACAACTTGTAGAATATTTATCAAAATTAGATAAATTTTGGTTGTTGTCTTCATTTGATTACTTCATTCAAGTCATAATTTTTTACAAAGTATGCATCTTATGCTTTATCAAAGTAGCATCAAATTTTGCAAAAATGTTATTTATGGATAAAAATGTAACATCAAAAGTTAGTTTGTTTTCAAGTGAGAGTCAGTACCATGGAAGTGAGACATTGTACTAGATCCCTCTCACGTATCACAAAATTTTTTTTTTGCAGTAGGTATGGCAAAAATATGTTATACAGACAATAACTGCATAAATTTTTCTGTGATTGCATTACAAAAAATATCCAAAATAACATATGGCCTAACTATGTGTTGGACATCAAGCATTGCCAAACCAAATCAGACAGTGGATAACATATACAGCATCAGTCGAAAGGAAATTGTATTCATATTAGGCCTAGATCTTGTTCATAGCAGTGAATTTTAGGAATCATACAAAATAGGTTTCACATACACTAACAGTGATAGTACAATTTTTATAATACACACTGATACATGTATAATATGTGTTTGACATGGTCAGATAGGTAGGGCACTCGACTTATAATCTGCAGGTTGTGAGTTCAAATACCCATCCCAACAAACATGTTCACCCTTTCAGTTGTGAGGTTATTTTGATATAAAAGTCACTCCCACTATTCACTGGTAAAAGAGTAGCCCAAGAGTTGGCAGTGGGTGGTGATGACAAGCTGCATTCACTTTAGTCTTTCACTGTTAAATTAGAGAAAGCTAACATCAATAGTCTTCATGTGGATTTGTATGAAATTACAAACAAACTAAACCATATATAATATAAAAAAATAATGAATCGTAACAAACAAATAACAGTACATACCAGTATAAATTATCAGTAGGAATTTTATGTCAAATAATTTGTAATAAATTGTGACAATTAAAAATGTAATAGCCTTACATAATAATTTACTACATTAGAATATTGAATATAATGCTAAATGATCACTCTTTGTTTTGTGAATTTCATTGTTATTGTTATCACTCTGTGGTAAATAAGAAGATATTTACATTAATCCATTTGTTAAATGTGCTTTTATTGCACTCCCTAACATTTTATTTTTTACAAGTGTCTAAAATGCTACAGTTGTATCAGTAAATGCATAAAATTTATCTCCAAGATGTAAATCCCTTGAAATTTGAAAAAATTTAAGTGCAGTTGAGTATTTTTGGGGGTAAAGTAGGCTTCCTCATGTCCTCTGGAAAAAGAATAACTGTGGTGTAGAAAAATGTGCTTTTGCCTGTTGTATAAAATATTTTGTATGTGTATAAAATATGCCTACTGCTCTTAATTTATTCTGATGCAGAGGCATTTAAAATAATAAATGTGAAGCTAGATTTCTCATTTCATTTACTACTTATTGAAAAATTATTCCACTTTTAAGGAATTTCACTCCTCAATTTGCCCTCGTCAAGGCTAAATCATGAGTGATGAAATTCTCTGAAACTGGTATAACTCAAGTGACGAATGGTAAATCAAATATTTGTAGAGACACTGTAGTTAAATGACATTTATAGTTGTTTTGAGTCTGAATGGTTTTTTAAAATATCTAAAAACGATTTACAGCTAAAAGGAGATTATATTCAACAAAGTTAAATTAGAGCCAGTTTTTATGATTGATTGGTCACTAATTACAGTTTGTCATTATCTTATTGAAAATGTAAGCTGGCAGACATAAAAGACTGGTTAGTGAAGGTAGTGTTCGTTTATTTATTTTAGGAATTAATATTTGATTATTGTTTTTTTATGACATTTGAGTTAAAGCAGATGATTGTTTGAAGAATTGTGATTGTAAGTCATAATATATTGATGTGGAGGCTATTGAATGTCATATGCAAGCCATTGATATCAAGGATACAGAAATTTCCATAAGGTCTAAGTTATAACACATTATAAATAGTGGCAAGAAGACAGATAAAAATGCGAAGAGAGCCAAAAGTAAAGCCAAGTGAAAGAATGTTTTGGTCAGAGAAAGGTTGGAATATGTGAGGCTAAATGTCTTGGGAATGAATAGCCCAATTGTTGATATGTTAAAGTAACGTTAACAGTTTTCTGATATTTTAAGAGAATAATGTATTTTGTCAAGGGGTGTTCTAAAGCAGTTGAACTTATCATTGTGGATTTTGACAAGAAGCAGACGACTATTTGGAAGTAGGCCTATATGCAAATATACCAAACATTTATTGGAAGTATGATTATATGTAAAAAAAAGCAGACATTTATTGAAAGAAGACATGTACTAGAAAGTAAACAAGTATCAGGAAGTTCAATATACAACTGTACATTGATACTGTTGTGATAAAAAAGAAAGAGAAGAAAAGGAATAAGTGATTTATACACTGATAGTTTTTGAGATAAAAATAGATTGACTTCTCATCTGAATTCTATTTGGCCTAAGTAGTTCCATTGACAAGAAGAGAACTGTATCTAAGATACAACTACAATATACACCATGTAAAATATAAAATTTCTGTACTTGCATTTAATTTGTTTTGAATATATTATTTAAAAACAAGTGGAGTGTGTACTGTTCATTTATTGCCAACAAGTCACAGACTTGTTCCAGAAGAATCCCCAGCCAAACACACCAATGTATGTACTTTAATATATGCTGGTTGAAAAGTAAGAAAAATTTGGACATAAGAATACCAGATCTTCCTTACAATTTACTTTTTAATTTCAACAGCAAACAACATTTAAAAATTACCATTTCTATGTATTCTTTAATTGTTTTTATAATTATTATTTCTGTAAGATTCAGAATCAGAGTCGAGTGTTTATTGGTGTGCTGAAGATATTCATTCTCAAACAAATGTAGACTCAGTCCTCAGTGACAAGTTGTCCATGAAAGGTGAAGTTATTGCAAGTGGATCAGCATCAGATGGTAGTTCTACTGAAGGACAGATTGAGGAATCCACAAAAGCATCATCACATAGGAATTTTTCTCATAATGATGATGTACCAAGCTTGTATTATGTGGTCAGTTCAGTAGTTTATAAGAATTTATGAATCTGTTTATTATTCATTACATAATGTGCATGCTTATTAGCACTTTTCCAGTTTTATCATTACAAAGTAGTTAAATTGCTAAATTTTTTACTCAAAAACATCAACAAATATTCAAATTTCTCATATTTTAAAAGTTGTAATGGTGTATGTAACAAAATTAAATCTTATTTACAGTTTTTTATGTGCAGTTGTCATGTGAATTATGTAGTTCAATAATTGACATATTGAATGGTGGACGAAATTTGTCTTATATGCACCTTAAGTTGGCTTGATTCTTTCCATCATTTTTCCATCTTTCCATTCTATACATATATACAGAATACTAGGATAATTTTGATATGATTATATTTTGTATATTTATTAATAATATAATTATTTACTGTGCCCCTTTGTGTATACAACATGTCTATTGTTTTTTATCAAGGGAATTGATATTACAGCTTTAATGTACATGATGTAATTTTTTTACATAAATCACTGAAATTAAATGCTTTTTTTTTCAAAATCATTAACTATTCTCAAACATTTAAAGAAGATTTTCTTCCAGAATTTTTTTTTCAGGAGAAGAATTATATTTGGTAAGTTCTGTGGTGCAGAACATTCATGTACTAAAGACACACTGTGTCTATAAACATTGTCTGGTTTTATGTCTAAAGATCTTTTTCACAACTATGTTTAAAATGGTCCTGTTTTAAGGGCCATTTACTTTTCATAACAAAAGTTGCCATTTAGAAATAAAACCCTTATATATGTATATGTATATATTAAAATATTTTCATTATGAACAAGAAACAAAACATTTAGACCAGCCAGTAATGATTTTTTTAGATGAAATAAAAACCTAGTTAGAATTACAAATTTTGGAAATTGTATTAATCAGGAACCTACTCAATGTTCTTGTATTACATTTATATCAGTTCAAAACTATCAAGATATGCAATGTTGTTATACAACATTTGTATCAGTTCAAGACAATCAAGATACACAATGTTCTTATACTAAATTTATATCAGTTGAAGACTATCAAGATGAACAATGTTCTCATGGTACATTCATATCAGTTTAAGATTATCAAGATGTACAATGTTCTAATACTAAATTGAAATCAGTTGAAGACTATTAAGATTAACAATGTTCTTATACTACATTTGTATCAGTTCAAAACTATCAAGATGTACAATTTATTCATATTAAGTTTATATTAGTTCAAGACTGTGAAGATATATAAAATGTTCTTACACTACATTTATATCAGATACATAATGTACCTATGCTACATATATATCAGTTCAAGACGATCAAGATATACAATGTTTTTATACTCCATTTACGTCAGTTCAAGACTACAAAGATATTCAATGTTCTTATACTACATTGATATCATTTCAAAACTGTGAAGATATACAGTGTTTGAATACTCCATTTATATCAGTTCAAGGCTACCAAGGTTCACAATGCTCCTATACTAAATTTATATCAGTTGAAGACTATGAAGGTGAACAATGTTCTTATAGTAGATTCATATTACTTAAAGACTATCAAGGTACACAATGTTCTTATACAAAATATATAATAGTTGAAGACTATCAAGATGAACAATGTTCTCTCAGTACATTCAATCAGTTCCAGATTATCATGATACACAATAACCTTATACCAAATTTATATCAGTTGAAAACTATGACAGTGAACATTGTTTTTATACAACATTTGTATCAGTTCAAGAATATCAAGATACACAATGTTCGTACACTAAATTTTATCAATTGAAGACTATCAAGACAAACAATGTTCTCATACTGCATTTGAATCAGTTCAAACTATGGAGATACACGATTTACTTATACTAAGTTTGTGTTAGTTCACGACTGTGAAGATATATAAAATGTTCTTACATTCCATTTATATCAGTTTAAGACTATAAAGATATACAATGTTTTTATACTACATTTATATCACTTGAAGGCGATCAAGATATGCAATGTTCTCATATTACTTTTATCTCAGTTGATGACAATGGACATATACACTGTTCTTATACCACATTTATATCATTTCAAGACTATGAAGATGTACAATGCTCTTTTGTTTCATGTACATCAATTCAAAACTGTCAAGATATACAGTATTTTAAAACTAAATTTTTATCAGTTTAAGACTATCAGGATACACAATGGTCTTATACTAAATTTAAATCAGTTGAACACTGTTAAGATCAACAATATTTTTATTCTGCATTAAAATATTTTTACAACTGTGACAATATACAATGTTCTCACACTGCATTTATATCAGACAAACAATGTTCTTATTCCACATTTATATCAATTCAATACTGTGAAGATATACAATGTTCTTATACTACATTTATATGAGTTCAAGATTATCAAGATATACGATGCTGTTTTGCTTTATTTACATCAATTCAAAACTATCAAGATATACAATATTCTTACATTTCATTTATATGAGTATCAATATATACATTATTCCTATACTACATTTATATCAGATACACAGTGTTATTATACTATATTTATATCAGTTCAATACTAACACGATATACAATGTTTTTATACTACATTTATATCAGTTCAAGACAATCAAGGTATACAATGTTTTTATACCACATTTCTATCAGATACTCAATGTTCTTATTCCACATTTGCATCAGTTAAAGACGATTAAGTTATACTATGTTCTTACACTACATTTGTATCAGTTGAAGACGATCAAGATATAGAATGCTTTTATACTACATTTATGAGTTGAGATTTTTCAACATATACAATGCTCTTACACTTCATTTACATTAGTTCAAGTCTTTGAAGATATAAAATGTTCTTATAGTACATTTATATCAGTTCAAGAGTGAGATGATATACAATATTCTTACACTATATTTATATCAGTTCAAGACTATCAAGATGTACAATGTTCTTATACTCCATTTATATCAGTTCAGGAATATAAGGATATATAATGTTCCTTCACTATCTTGATATCATTTCAAAATTGTGATTATGTACAATGTTCTTATTCTCAATTTTTATGAGTTGAACACTATCAAGGTACAGTGTTCTTATACTAAATTTACATCAGTTGAAGACGATCAAGATATACAGTGTTCATTTGCCCCATTTATATCAGTTTAAGACAATAAAGATATTGAATGTTTTACACTAATTATGTCATTTTCAGACAATCAAGATATGCAATGCTCTTTTGTTTGATTTACATGAATTGAGAACTTTGAAAATGTACAATGTTCTTATGTCATCGTTACTATGTTTATATCAGTTCAACACGATCAAGATATACAGTGTTTTTATACTACATTTATGAGTTGAGATGTTTCAAGATATGCAATGCTCTTATGCTTGATTTACATTAATTCGAGTCTTTGAAGATATAAAGTGTTCTTTTTCTACATTTATTTTTGTTCAAGTCTTTGAAGATATAAAATTTTCTTATAGCACATTTATATTAGTTCAAGTCTTTGAAGATATAAAATGTTCTTATACAATATTTATATCGGTTCAACACTATAAAGGTATACAATGTTCTTATACTCCATTTATATCAGTTGAAGACTATAAAGATATATAATGTTCCTTTACTATCTTGATATTTCAAAATTGTGACGGTGTACAATGTTCTTATTTTACATTTTTATCAGTTGAAGACTAAAGATACAGTGTTATTATATTAAATTGATATCAGTTGAAGACGATCAAGATATACAGTGTTCATTCACTCCATTTATATCAGTTTAAGATTATAAAGATATACAATGTTTTACACCAGATATGTCATTTCAAGACAATGAAGATATATAATGCTCTTTTGTTTCATTTACATCAATTAAGAACTAGGAATATATACAATGTGTTTATATTGAATTTATACAACTTCACAACTATCAAGATATAAAATGTTCTTATACTGTATTTTATATCAGTTCAACACGATCCAGATATAGAATGTTTTTATACTACATTTATGAGTTCAAGACAATCAAGATATACCATGTTTTTATACCACATTTATATCAGATACACAGTGTTTTTATACAACATTTTTATCAGTTAAATACAATTGAGTTATATCATGTTTTTACACTACATTTGTATCAGTTCAAGACGATCAAGATATACAATGCTTTTATACTACATTTATGAGCTATGATTTTTCAAGATATACAATGCTCTTATGCTTCATTTACGTTAGTTCAAGTCTTTTACGAAAAAAAATGTTCTTATACAATATTGATATCGGTTCAACACTATCAAGATATACAATGTTCTTATACTCCATTTATATCAGTTGAAGACGAAAGATATATAATGTTCCTTTACTATCTTGATATCATTTCAAAATTGTGACGATGTACAATGTTCTTATTCTAAATTTTTATCAGTTGAAGACAATCAAGATATACAGAGTTGATTCACTTTATTTATATCAGTTTAAGACTATAAAGGTATATAATGTTCCATTACTATCTTGATGTCATTTCAAAATTGTGACGGTGTACAATGTTCTTATTTTACATTTTTATGAGTTGAAGACTATAAGGAAACAGTGTTATTATAATAAATTTATATCAGTTGAAGACGATCATGATATACATTGTTCATTCACTCCATTTGTATCAGTTTAAGACTATAAAGATATAGAATGTTTTACACCAGATATGTCATTTCATGACAAGGAAGATATATAATGCTCTTTTGTTTCATTTACATCAATTAAGAACTATGAATATATACAATGTGTTTATATTGAATTTATACAACTTCACAACTATCAAGATATAAAATGTTGTTATACTACATTTTATATCAGTTCAACACGATCTAGATATACAATGTTTTTATACTACATTTATATGAGTTCAAGACAATCAAGGTATACCATGTTTTTATACCACATTTATATCAGATACCCAGTGTTTTTATACAACATTTTTATCAGTCAAAGACGATTAAGTTATATCATGTTTTTACACTACATTTGTATCAGTTGAAGACGAGTAAGTTATATAATATTTATATTCTAAATTTATATCAGTTGAAGACTATCAAGGTGATCATGTTGTAATACTACATTGTATCAGTTGAGAACTAGAAGATGTACAATTTACTGATATTAAGTTTATATTAGTTCAAGGCTGTGAAGATATATAATGTTGTTACACTACATTTATATTAGTTACACAATGTACCTGAACTACATTTATATCATTCCAAGACAATCAAGATATGCAATGCTCTTTTGTTTGATTTACATTAATTTAGAATTTTTAAGATGTACAGTGTTCTAATATCATTGTTACTATATTGATATCAGTTCAATACGATCAGATGTACAATTTTTATACTACATTTATGAATTGTAATTTTTCTAGATATACAATGCTATTATGCTTGATTTTCATTAGTTGAAGTCTTTGAAGATATAAAATGTTCTTATAGTACATTTATATTAGTTCAAGTCTTTGAAGATATAAAATGTTCTTATACAAATTTGATATCGGTTCAACACTATCAAGATATACAATGTTCTTATACTCCATTTATATCAGTTGAAGACTATAAAGATATATAATGTTTCATTACTATCTTGATGTCATTTCAAAATTGTGACGGTGTACAATGTTCTTATTTTACATTTTTATGAGTTGAAAACGATTAAGTTATACAATGTTCTTATACTAAATTTATTTCAGTTGAATTTTATCAAGATATAAAGTGTTCATTCACTCCATTTATATCAGTGTAAGACTATAAAGATATAGAATGTTTTACACCAGATATGTCATTTCAAGACAATGAAAATATATAATGCTCTTTTGTTTCATTTACATCAATTAAGAACTATAAATATATACAATGTTTTTATATTGAATTTATGCAACTTTACAACTATCAAGATATAAAATGATCTTATACTATATTTATATCAGTTTAAGACGATCAAGATATACAATGTTTTTATGCTACATTTATGAGTTGAGATTTGAAAGATATGCAATACTCTTATGCTTCATTTACATCAAGTTTTTGAAGATATAAAATTTTCTTTTATATTAGTTCAAGTGTGAGATTATGTACAATATTCTTAGAGAATATTTATATTGGTTCAACACTATAAACATATACAATGTTCTTATACTCCATTTATAATAGTTGAAGACTATAAAGATATATAATGTTATTTTACTATCTTGATATTATTTCAAAATTGTGACGATGTACAATGTTCGTATTCTAAATTTTTAATAGTTGAAGACTATAACGATACAGTGTTATTATACAAAATTTATATCAATTGAAGACAATCAAGAGATACAGTGTTTATTCACTCCATTTATATCAGTTTAAGACTATAAAGATATAGAATGTTTTACATCAGATATGTCATTTCAAGACAATGAAGATATATAATGCTCTTTTGTTTCATTTAAGTATGTACCTGAACTACATTTATACCATTTCAAGACAATCAAGATATACAATGCTCTTTTGTTTGATTTACATCAATTGAGAACTTTGAAGATGTACAATGTTCTTATATCATTGTTACTATATTTATATCATTTCAAGACAATCAAGATATACAATGTTTTTATACCACATTTCTATCAGATACTCAATGTTTTTATTCCACATTTGTGTGAGTTGAAGACGATTAAGTTATACAATGTTCTTACACTAGATTTGTATCAGTTCCAGATGATCAAGATATACAATGTTTTTATACTACATTTATGAGTTGAGATTTTTCAAGATATGCAATGCTCTTACGCTTCATTTACATTAGTTCAAGTCTTTGAAGATATAAAATGTTCTTATAGTATATTTATATTAGTTCAAGTCTTTGAAGATATACAATGTTCTTATACTCCATTTTTATCAGTTGAAGACAATAAAGAAATATAATGTTCCTTTACTATCTTGATATCATTTCAAAATTGTGACGATGTACAATTTCTAATTCTAAATTTTTATGAGTTGAAGACTATAAAGATACAGTGTTATTATACTAAATTTATATCAGTTGAAGATGATCAAGATATACAGTTTTCATTCACTCCATTTATATCTGTTTAAGACTATACAGGCATAGAATGTTTTACACCAGATATGTCATTTGACGACAATGAAGATATATAATGCTCTTTTGTTTCTTTTACATCAGTTAAGAACTATGAATATATACAATGTTTTTATATTGAATTTATATAACTTCACAACTATCAAGATATAAAATGTTCTTATACTACATTTTATATGAGTTAAACACGGTCCAGTTTATACTACATTATATATCTTGATGGGGTTGAACCAAAAAAAATATTGTATAAGAATATTGTACATCATCTCACACTTGAACTAACATCAATGTACTATTACACTTTATATCTTCAAAAACTTGAACTGATGTAAATTATGCATAAGAGTATTGTATATCTCTAAAATATCAACTCATAAATGTAGAATAAAACATTGTATATCTTGATCGTCTTGAACTGATACAAATGTAGTGTAAGAACATTGTATAACTTAATCGTCTTCAACTCATACAAATGTGGAATAGAAACATTGAGTATCTGATAGAAAGGTGGTATAAAAACATTGTGTATCTTGATTGTGTTGAACTGATATATGTGTAACACAAAAATTGTATTTCTATATTGTCTTGAACTAATATATATGTGGTATAAAAACATTGTATATCTTGTTGGTCTTGAACTGATATAAATATATTAACAATGATATAACAACATTGTATGCCTTCAAAGTTCTCATTCATCAAAATCAAACAAAAAAGCATGGTATATCTTGATTATCTTGAAATGATATAAATGTAATACAGGTACATTGGGTAACTAATATAAATTTAGTGTAAGAACATTATATATCTTCATAGCCTTCAACTAATATAAACAATATAAATATATTGTACATATTCTAGTTGTACCTAATACAATGTAGTTTTACAACATGTTACCCTTGATAGTCTTCAACTGATATAAATTTAGTATAAGAACATTGTATATCTTTACCGTCTTGAACTGATACAAATGTAGTGTATAAACATGATATAATTTAATCGTCTTCAACTGATAAAAATGTAGATAAAAACATTCTGTATCTAATATAAATGTGTTATAAAAATATGGTATATCTTGATTCTTTTCAACTGATATAAATGTAGTATAAGAACATTTTATATCTTGATAGTTGTGAAGTTGTATAAATTCAACATAAAAACATTGTGTGCATTCATAGTTTTTAATTGATGTAAATGAAACAAAAGAGCATTATATATCTTGATTGTCTTGAAATGACATATCTGGTGCAAAACATTCAATATCTTTGTAATCTTAAACTGATATAAATGGAGTGAATCAACACTGTATATCTTGATCGACTTGAACTGATATAAATTTAGTATAAGAACACTGTATCTTGATAGTCTTCAACTCATAAAAATTTAGAATAAGAACATTGTATATCGTCACAATTTTGAAATGATATCAAGATTTAAAGGAACATCATATATCTTTATAGTCTTGAACTGATATAAATATAGTATGGGAATATTGTATATCAACTTACTCTTGAACTAATGTAAATATACTATAAGAAAATTCTATATCTTCAAAGACTTGAACTGATGTAAATGAAGCATAAGAGTATTGTGTATCTTAAAAATCTCAACTCATAAATATAAAATAAAAACATTGTATATCTTGATCGTCTTGAACTGACATAAATGTAGTGTAAGAACATTGTATAACTTAATCGTCTTCAAGTCATACAAATGTTGAATAAGAACATTATATATGTGATTGTCTTGAACTGATATATATGTAGCACAAAAAATTGCATATCTAGATCGTCTTGAACTGATATAAATATAGTAAGAATGATATAAGAACATTGTACATCTTCAAAGTTCTCAATTCATGTAAATCAAACAAAAGAGCATTGCATATCTTGATTGTCTTGAAATGCTATAAACGTAGTACAGGTACATTGTGTAACTAATATAAATGTAGTGTAAGAACATTATATATCTTCACAGCCTTGAACTTATATTTACTTAATATAAGTAAATTGTACATCTTCTAGTGTTCAAACGATACAATGTACTGTAACAACATGTTTACCTTGATAGTCTTCAACTGATATAAATTTAGTATAAGAACATTGTATATCTTGATCGTCTTGAACTGATAAAATGTAGCATAAAAGTATTATATCACTTAATCGTCTTCAACTGATACAAATGTAGTGTAAAAACATGATATAACTTAATCGTCTTTAACTGATAAAAATGTTGTATAAAAACATGGTATATCTTGATTGTCTTGAACTCATATAAATGTAGTATAAAAACATTGTATATCTGGATCGTGTTGAACTGATATAAAATGTAGAATAAGAACATTTTATATCTTGATAGTTGTGAAGTTGTATAAATTCAAATAAACACATTGTATATATTCATAGTTCTTAATTGATGTAAATGAAACAAAAGAGCATTATATATCTTCATTGTCTTGAAATGACATATCTGGTGTAGAACATTCTATATCTTTATAGTCTTAAACTCATATAAATGGAGTGAATGAACATTTTATATATTTATCGTCTTCAACTGATATAAATTTAGAATAAGAACATTGTACATCGTCACAATTTTGAAATAATATCAAGATAGTAAAGGAACATTATATATCTTAATAGTCTTCAACTATTATAAATGGAGTATAAGAACATTGTATATGTTTATAGTGTTGAACCAATATAAATATTCTCTAAGAATATTGTACATAATCTCACACTTGATATATATCAGTTTAAGACAATTACATATACAATGTTTTCATACCACATTTCTATGAGATACTCAATGTTCTTGTTGAACATGAGTTGAAGATGATTAAGTTATACAATGTTCTTACACTACATTTGTTTCAGTTCAAGACTACCAATATTTACAATGTTTTTATATGATATTGATGAGTTGAGATTTTTAAAATATACAATACTCTTATGCTTCATTTACATCAGTTCAAGTCTTTGAAGATATAGAATTTTCTTATAGTATACTTACATTACTTCAAGAGTAAGTTGATAAACAATATTCTTATACTTTTTTTATATCAGTTCAAGACTATCAAAATAACCAATGTTTTTATACTCCATTTATATCACTTGAAGACTATAAAGATATATAATGTTCCATTACTATCTTGATGTCATTTCAAAATTGTGACGGTGTACAATGTTCTTATTTTACATTTTTATGAGTTGAAGACTATAAGGAAACAGTGTTATTATAATAAATTTATATCAGTTCAAGACAATCAAGATATATAATATTTTTATACCACATTTCTATCAGATATTCAATGTTTTTATTCCACATTTGTATGAGTTGAAAACGATTAAGTTATACAATGTTCTTATACTAAATTTATATCAGTTGAATTTGATCAAGATATAAAGTGTTCATTCACTCCATTTATATCAGTGTAAGACTATAAAGATATAGAATGTTTTACACCAGATATGTCATTTCAAGACAATGAAAATATATAATGCTCTTTTGTTTCATTTACATCAATTAAGAACTATAAATATATACAATGTTTTTATATTGAATTTATGCAACTTTACAACTATCAAGATATAAAATGATCTTATACTATATTTATATCAGTTTAAGACGATCAAGATATACAATGTTTTTATGCTACATTTATGAGTTGAGATTTGAAAGATATACAATACTCTTATGCTTCATTTACATCAAGTTTTTGAAGATATAAAATTTTCTTATAGTACATTTATATTAGTTCAAGTGTGAGATTATGTACAATATTCTTAGAGAATATTTATATTGGTTCAACACTATAAACATATACAATGTTCTTATACTCCATTTATAATAGTTGAAGACTATAAAGATATATAATGTTATTTTACTATCTTGATATTATTTCAAAATTGTGACGGTGTACAATGTTCTTATTTTACATTTTTATGAGTTGAAGACTATAAGGAAACAGTGTTATTATAATAAATTTATATCAGTTTAAGACGATCATGATATACATTGTTTATTCACTCCATTTGTATCAGTTTAAAACTATAAAGATATAGAATGTTTTACACCAGATATGTCATTTCATGAGAAGGAAGATATATAATGCTCTTTTGTTTCATTTACATCAATTAAGAACTATGAATATATACAATGTGTTTATATTGAATTTATACAACTTCACAACTATCAAGATATAAAATGTTCTTATACTACATTTTATATGAGTTAAACACGGTTCAGTTTATACCACATTATATATCTTGATGGGGTTGAACCGAAAAAAATATTGTATAAGAATATTGTACATCATCTCACACTTGAACTAACATCAATGTACTATTACACTTTATATCTTCAAAAACTTGAACTGATGTAAATTATGCATAAGAGTATTGTATATCTCTGAAATTTCAACTCATAAATGTAGAATAAAACATTGTATAACTTAATCGTCTTCAACTCATACAAATGTGGAATAGAAACATTGAGTATCTGATAGAAAGGTGGTATAAAAACATTGTGTATCTTGATTGTGTTGAACTGATATATGTGTAACACAAAAATTGTATTTCTATATTGTCTTGAACTAATATATATGTGGTATAAAAACATTGTATATCTTGTTGGTCTTGAACTGATATAAATATATTAACAATAATATAACAACATTGTATGTCTTCAAAGTTCTCATTTGTCAAAATCAAACAAAAAAGCATGGTATATCTTTATTATCTTGAAATGATATAAATGTAATACAGGTACATTGGGTAACTAATATAAATTTAGTGTAAGAACATTATATATCTTCATAGCTTTCAACTAATATAAACAATATAAATATATTGTACATATTCTAGTTGTACCTAATACAATGTAGTTTTACATGTTACCCTTGATAGTCTTCAACTGATATAAATTTAGTATAAGAACATTGTATATCTTTACCGTCTTGAACTGATACAAATGTAGTGTATAAACATGATATAATTTGATCGTCTTCAACTGATAAAAATGTAGATAAAAACATTCTGTATCTAATATAAATGTGTTATAAAAATATGGTATATTTTGATTCTTTTCAACTGATATAAATGTAGTATAAGAACATTTTATATCTTGATAGTTGTGAAGTTGTATAAATTCAACATAAAAACATTGTGTGCATTCATAGTTTTTAATTGATGTAAATGAAACAAAAGAGCATTATATATCTTGATTGTCTTGAAATGACATATCTGGTGTAAAACATTCAATATCTTTGTAATCTTAAACTGATATAAATGGAGTGAATCAACACTGTATATCTTGATCGACTTCAACTTGAGTATCTGATAGAAAGGTGGTATAAAAACATTGTATATCTTGATTGTGTTGAACTGATATATGTTTAACACAAAAATTGTATTTGTATATTGTCTTGAACTAATAAAACTGATGTAAATGAAACAAAAGAGCATTATATATCTTGATTGTCTTGAAATGACATATCTGGTGTAAAACATTCAATATCTTTGTAATCTTAAACTGATATAAATGGAGTGAATCAACACTGTATATCTTGATCGACTTGAACTGATATAAATTTAGTATAAGAACACTGTATCTTGATAGTCTTCAACTCATAAAAATTTAGAATAAGAACATTGTATATCGTCACAATTTTGAAATGATATCAAGATTTAAAGGAACATCATATATCTTTATAGTCTTGAACTGATATAAATATAGTATGGAAATATTGTATATCAACTTACTCTTGAACTAATGTAAATATACTATAAGAAAATTCTATATCTTCAAAGACTTGAACTGATGTAAATGAAGCATAAGAGTATTGTGTATCTTAAAAATCTCAACTCATAAATATAAAATAAAAACATTGTATATCTTGATCGTCTTAAACTGACATAAATGTAGTGTAAGAACATTGTATAACTTAATCGTCTTCAAGTCATACAAATGTTGAATAAGAACATTATATATGTGATTGTCTTGAACTTATATATATGTAGCACAAAAAATTGCATATCTAGATCGTCTTGAACTGATATAAATATAGTAAGAATGATATAAGAACATTGTACATCTTCAAAGTTCTCAATTCATGTAAATCAAACAAAAGAGCATTGCATATCTTGATTGTCTTGAAATGCTATAAACGTAGTACAGGTACATTGTGTAACTAATATAAATGTAGTGTAAGAACATTATATATCTTCACAGTCTTGAACTTATATTAACTTAATATAAGTAAATTGTACATCTTCTAGTGTTCAAACGATACAATGTACTGTAACAACATGTTTACCTTGATAGTCTTCAACTGATATAAATTTAGTATAAGAACATTGTATATCTTGATCGTCTTGAACTGATAAAATGTAG
Organism: Tachypleus tridentatus; assembly: GCF_004210375.1. Lineage (NCBI taxonomy): Eukaryota > Metazoa > Arthropoda > Merostomata > Xiphosura > Limulidae > Tachypleus > Tachypleus tridentatus. Next base: position 84,363,125 of record NC_134836.1, on the reverse strand, counting down.
CATAAAAGTATTATATCACTTAATCGTCTTCAACTGATACAAATGTAGTGTAAAAACATGATATAACTTAATCGTCTTTAACTGATAAAAATGTTGTATAAAAACATGGTATATCTTGATTGTCTTGAACTCATATAAATGTAGTATAAAAACATTGTATATCTGGATCGTGTTGAACTGATATAAAATGTAGAATAAGAACATTTTGTATCTTGATAGTTGTGAAGTTGTATAAATTCAAATAAACACATTGTATATATTCATAGTTCTTAATTGATGTAAATGAAACAAAAGAGCATTATATATCTTCATCGTCTTGAAATGACATATCTGGTGTAAAACATTCTATATCTTTATAGTCTTAAACTCATATAAACGGAGTGAATGAACATTTTATATATTTATCGTCTTCAACTGATATAAATTTAGAATAAGAACATTGTACATCGTCACAATTTTGAAATGATATCAAGATAGTAAAGGAACATTATATATCTTAATAGTCTTCAACTATTATAAATGGAGTATAAGAACATTGTATATGTTTATAGTGTTGAACCAATATAAATATTCTCTAAGAATATTGTACATAATCTCACACTTGATATATATCAGTTTAAGACAATTACATATACAATGTTTTCATACCAAATTTCTATGAGATACTCAATGTTCTTGTTGAACATGAGTTGAAGATGATTAAGTTATACAATGTTCTTACACTACATTTGTTTCAGTTCAAGACGACCAATATTTACAATGTTTTTATATGATATTGATGAGTTGAGATTTTTAAAATATACAATACTCTTATGCTTCATTTACATCAGTTCAAGTCTTTGAAGATATAGAATTTTCTTATAGTATACTCACATTACTTCAAGAGTAAGTTGATAAACAATATTCTTATACTTTTTTTATATCAGTTCAAGACTATCAAAATAACCAATGTTTTTATACTCCATTTATATCACTTGAAGACTATAAAGATATATAATGTTCCATTACTATCTTGATGTCATTTCAAAATTGTGACGGTGTACAATGTTCTTATTTTACATTTTTATGAGTTGAAGACTATAAGGAAACAGTGTTATTATAATAAATTTATATCAGTTCAAGACAATCAAGATATATAATATTTTTATACCACATTTCTATCAGATATTCAATGTTTTTATTCCACATTTGTATGAGTTGAAAACGAGTAAGTTATACCATGTTCTTATACTAAATTTATATCAGTTGAATTTGATGAAGATATAAAGTGTTCATTCACTCCATTTATATCAGTGTAAGACTATAAAGATATAGAATGTTTTACACCAGATATGTCATTTCAAGACAATGAAAATATATAATGCTCTTTTGTTTCATTTACATCAATTAAGAACTATAAATATATACAATGTTTTTATATTGAATTTATGCAACTTTACAACTATCAAGATATAAAATGATCTTATACTATATTTATATCAGTTTAAGACGATCAAGATATACAATGTTTTTATGCTACATTTATGAGTTGAGATTTGAAAGATATACAATACTCTTATGCTTCATTTACATCAAGTTTTTGAAGATATAAAATTTTCTTATAGTACATTTATATTAGTTCAAGTGTGAGATTATGTACAATATTCTTAGAGAATATTTATATTGGTTCAACACTATAAACATATACAATGTTCTTATACTCCATTTATAATAGTTGAAGACTATAAAGATATATAATGTTATTTTACTATCTTGATATTATTTCAAAATTGTGACGATGTACAATGTTCGTATTCTAATTTTTTAATAGTTGAAGACTATAACGATGCAGTGTTATTATACAAAATTTATATCAGTTGAAGACAATCAAGAGATACGGTGTTTATTCACTCCATTTATATCAGTTTAAGACTATAAAGATATAGAATGTTTTACATCAGATATGTCATTTCAAGACAATGAAGATATATAATGCTCTTTTGTTTCATTTAAGTATGTACCTGAACTACATATATATCATTTCAAAACAATCAAGATATACAATGCTCTTTTGTTTCATTTACATCAATTGAGAACTTTGAAGATGTACAACGTTCTTATATCATTGTTACTCTATTTATATCACTTGAAGACGATCGAGATATACAATTTTGTACACTACATTTATATTAGTTCAAGACCAACAAGAAATACAAAGTTTTTATACCAGATATATATCATTTCAAGACAATCAAGATATACAATGTTTTTATACCACATTTCTATCAGATACTCAATGTTTTTATTCCACATTTGTGTGATTTTTATTCCACATTTGTGTGAGTTGAAGACGATTAAGTTATACAATGTTCTTACACTAGATTTGTATCAGTTCCAGATGATCAAGATATACAATGTTTTTATACTACATTTATGAGTTGAGATTTTTCATGATATGCAATGCTCTTACGCTTCATTTACATTAGTTCAAGTCTTTGAAGATATAAAATGTTCTTATAGTATATTTATATTAGTTCAAGTCTTTGAAGATAACAATGTTCTTATACTCCATTTTTATCAGTTGAAGTCAATAAAGAAATATAATGTTCCTTTACTATCTTGATATCATTTCAAAATTGTGACGATGTACAATTTCTAATTCTAAATTTTTATGAGTTGAAGACTATAAAGATGCAGTGTTATTATACTAAATTTATATCAGTTGAAGATGATCAAGATATACAGTTTTCATTCACTCCATTTATATCTGTTTAAGACTATACAGGCATAGAATGTTTTACACCAGATATGTCATTTGACGACAATGAAGATATATAATGCTCTTTTGTTTCTTTTAAATCAGTTAAGAACTATGAATATATACAATGTTTTTATATTGAATTTATATAACTTCACAACTATCAAGATATAAAATGTTCTTATACTACATTTTATATGAGTTAAACACGGTCCAGTTTATACTACATTATATATCTTGATGGGGTTGAACGGAAAAAAATATTGTATAAGAATATTGTACATCATCTCACACTTGAACTAACATCAATGTACTATTACACTTTATATCTTCAAAAACTTGAACTGATGTAAATTATGCATAAGAGTATTGTATATCTCTAAAATTTCAACTCATAAATGTAGAATAAAACATTGTATATCTTGATCGTCTTGAACTTATACAAATGTAGTGTAAGAACATTGTACATCTTCAAAGTTCTCAATTCATGTAAATCAAACAAAAGAGCATTGCATATCTTGATTGTCTTGAAATGCTATAAACGTAGTACAGGTATATTGTGTAACTAATATAAATGTAGTGTAAGAACATTATATATCTTCACAGCCTTGAACTTATATTAACTTAATATAAGTAAATTGTACATCTTCTAGTGTTCAAACGATACAATGTACTGTAACAACATGTTTACCTTGATAGTCTTCAACTGATATAAATTTAGTATAAGAACATTGTATATCTTGATCGTCTTGAACTGATAAAATGTAGCATAAAAGTATTATATCACTTAATCGTCTTCAACTGATACAAATGTAGTGTAAAAACATGATATAACTTAATCGTTTTTAACTGATAAAAATGTTGTATAAAAACATGGTATATCTTGATTGTCTTGAACTCATATAAATGTAGTATAAAAACATTGTATATCTGGATCGTGTTGAACTGATATAAAATGTAGAATAAGAACATTTTATATCTTGATAGTTGTGAAGTTGTATAAATTCAAATAAACACATTGTATATATTCATAGTTCTTAATTGATGTAAATGAAACAAAAGAGCATTATATATCTTCATTGTCTTGAAATGACATATCTGGTGTAAAACATTCTATATCTTTATAGTCTTAAACTCATATAAATGGAGTGAATGAACATTTTATATATTTATCGTCTTCAACTGATATAAATTTAGAATAAGAACATTGTACATCGTCACGATTTTGAAATGATATCAAGATAGTAAAGGAACATTATATATCTTAATAGTCTTCAACTATTATAAATGGAGTATAAGAACATTGTATATGTTTACAGTGTTGAACCAATATAAATATTCTCTAAGAATATTGTACATAATCTCACACTTGATATATATCAGTTCAAGACAATTACATATACAATGTTTTCATACCACATTTCTATGAGATACTCCATGTTCTTGTTGAACATTTGTATGAGTTGAAGATGATTAAGTTATACAATGTTCTTACACTACATTTGTTTCAGTTCAAGACGACCAATATTTACAATGTTTTTATATGATATTGATGAGTTGAGATTTTTTAGATATACAATACTCTTATGCTTCATTTACATCATTTCAAGTCTTTGAAGATATAGAATTTTCTTATAGTATATTTACATTACTTCAAGAGTAAGTTGATAAACAATATTCTTATACTATATTTATATCAGTTCAAGACTATCAAAATAACCAATGTTTTTATACTCCATTTATATCAGTTGAAGACTATAAAGATATATAATGTTCCTTTACTATCTTGGTATCATTTCAAAATTGTGACGATGTACAATGTTCTTATTTTAAATTTGTATGAGTTCAAGAATATCACGATACAGTGTTCTGGTACTAAATTTAAAACAGTTGAAGACGATCAATATATACAGTATTCTTTTACTCCATTTATATCAGTTTAAGACTATAAAGATATAGAATGTTTTACACCAGTTATGTCATTTGAAGACAATCAACATATATCATGCTTTTTTGTTTCATTTACATCAATTGAGAACTATGAATGTATACAATGTTTTTATACTGAATTTATACAACTTGAAAACTATCAAGATATAAAATGTTTTTATACAACATTTTATATCAGTTCAAGCCGATCCAGATATACAATGTTTTTATACTACATTTATGTTAGTTCAAAACAATCAAGATATATAATATTTTATACCACATTTATATCAGATACAAAATGTTTTTATCTACATTTTTATCAGTTAAAGACGATTAAATTATACACTACATTTGTATCAGTTGAAGACGGTAAAGATATACAATGTTCTTATACTAAATTTATATCAGTTCAAGACAATCAAGAAATTAAAAGTTTTCATTTTTGATATATATCATTTAAAGACAATCAAGATATACTATGTTTTTATACCACATTTGTATCAGATACTCAATGTTTTTATTCCACATTTGTATGAGTTGAAGACGATTAAGTTATACAATGTTCTTACACTACATTTGTATCAGTTAAAGACGATCAAGATACGCAATGTTTTTATACTACATTTATGAGTTGAGATTTTTCAAGATATACAATGCTTTTATGTTTTATTTACATTAGTTCAAGTCTTTGAAGATATAAAATGTTCTTATAGTTTATTTATTCTAGTTCAAGAGTGGGATGATATACAATATTCTTATACTCCATTTATATCAGTTCAAGGCTGTAAAGATATATAATGTTCCTTTACCATTTTGATATCATTTCAAAATTGTTACAATGTACAATGTTTTTATTCTAAATTTTTCTGAGTTCAAGTCTATTAAGATACAATGTTCTTATACTTCATTTATATCAGTTGTAGACTATTGAGATATACAATGTTCTTATGCTACTTTTATATCTGTTAAAGACTATTAAAATATACAAGGTTCTTATACTTTATTTATATTAGTTGAAGATTATCACGATACAAAATGTTCTTGCACTACATTTTTAACAATTCAAGGCTATTAAGATATACAATGTTCTAACACATTTATATGAGTTCAAGTTTATCAACCGATACAATGTTCTTATGCTTTATTTGTATCATATCAAGACTATCAAGATATTGTTTGTTTGTTTGTTTTTTGAATTTCGCACAAAGCTACCTGAGGGCTATCTGTGCTAGCCGTTTCTAATTTAGCAGTGTAAGACTAGAGGGAAGGCAGCTAGTCATCACCACCCACCGCCAACTCTTGGGCTACTTTTTTACCTACGAATAGTGGGATTGATTGTCACATTATAACGCCCCCTCGGCTGAAAGGGCGAGCATGTTTAGTGCGATGGGAATGCGAACTTGCGATTCTTTTATTACGAGTCGCACGCCTGAACACGCTTGGCCATGCCAGGCCCTATCAAGATATACAATGTTTTTATACCAAATTTACATCAGATACATAATGTTGTTATACCACATTTATATCAGATACATAATGTTTTTATACTACATTTAAATCGGCTGAAAACTGTGAAAATATACACTAAAAAAAGTAAAAGGAACTTATACTTCATTTATATCACATCAAGACTATCAAGATATACAATGTTCTTATACTACATTTATATCAGTTGAAGACCTTCAAGATATACAATGCTCGTATGCTACATTTACTTCATTTAAGGACTGTGATGATGTAGAATGTTCTTGTACTACATTTTGACGAGTTCAAGACTATAAAGATATGTAATGTTCTTGTGGTACATATATGTCAATTCAAGACTGTGAAGATATACATTGTTCTTATACCACATTTACATCAGATACTTAATGGTCTTATACCACATTTATATCAGATACATAATGTTCTTATACTACATTTACATCAGTTGAAGACTCTGAAGATTTACAAAGGCCTTATACACCATTTATATCACTTCAAGACTATCGAAATATACAATGTTCTTTTACTTTTATTGTATCAGTACAAAATAGAATGTACTAATATTTCAATTATGAGCCAAGTCTGTGAAGATATACAATGTTTGCACAATACATGCATATAAGATCAAGACTTTGAAGTTATACAATGTTCTTAAACTATATTTCTTTGATTTTGAGATTCTCAAGATATACAATGTTCTTATATAACATTTATATCAGTTCCAGACTATCAAGATATACAAAGCTCTTATACCATATTTATTTCAGATACACAATGTTCTTATACTACATTGATATCAGTTCAAGACTATCACTATAACAATTATTTTTATCCTTTATTTATATCATTTAAAGACTGTAAAATACACAATGTTCTTATACAACCTTTATATCAGTTTAAGACTGTCAAGATGTATAATGTTTTTATACTTCCTTTATACCAGTTCAAGACACTAAAGATATACATTGTTCTTGTACTACATTTATATCAGTTCAAGACTATCATGATATTCAATGTTCTTACACCATATTTATATTAGTTCAAGAGTATCAATATACATAATGTTCTTATTCTACATTTACATCAGTTCAAAACTGTCAAGACATTCCGTGTACATATACTAGATTTATATCAGTTCAAGATTGCGAAGATATTCAATGTAGTTATACTACATTTATATCAGTTCAATCGTCATATTCGTACTATTAATCATTTGACAACCAGATACAATATCCCCCTAATTAGAAAAAGATCCCATATCTCCAAAGGTATTACATCAGAAAAATTCCGTTCATAACAAGCCAAAAGATAGCAGAAGCATATCTGTCACTTAGGAGATCATTTTTATAAAAATCCTGAACTAAACCAATAAATATTGAATCTTTTAAGTTTGTTTGAGTCTAAAGCTCATACATAATTTAAATTTAGTTTTTAATGTAGCACATAAAATCAGTTAATAAGTTATCGATATTTTGTTATTAATTGAAAGTGATTATAATACATTTTATTTCTGTTACTTCATTTTGTCATCAAGATTATAAATATTCTTTGATACATTATTTAGGGAGAGTATTCATGATGAAACTTTGTGGATTGTACGGCAACTTGTTTCTCCACAACAGGTAGTTGTCGTGTATTCTACAAAGTTTCTTCATTATAAATATTGTTTTATTAAATCACAGAGCCATACAATAGGCTATCTTTATTGTACCAATCGTGTATATTGAAACCAAATTTTTAACATTATAATTTCTGACTTACTGATGAGCCATTGGAGAGCGAATTTATGAATATCCAATAAAGATAAAACAATTGAAATATTTTATATTCATCTGCAAATAGACAGCAAGCTCATCACCATAGCTTGCTGTAATTGTACGTTTGTCATCGACATGAAACACGTCTTATTTTGAACACATCTAAGGCAGTTAGTTCTGTTAAAGCTAATTACAATTTGTTATACATGTTTTCTTCTACTCTAGTTATATAACTGGCTCATAAGTGCATAAAACGAAGTACTGAATTGAATTTTAAATCTGAGCAACATTTTATGCAGACCCTGTATGGTTGAGGTATATTAGAAGTTCATTTTGTTAATTTTTTAGTATAGTGATGGAGTCAGTATTTCCTACCATCATAACAGTTTTGTGTGACTCTTAGGACCTAATAATGGGTGTATCTTTTGTTTATTACGTGACCACAGCTCAAGATGTGAAGCTTGCTCAATGACATCATGTATCAGGTTCTGGACCTTTTGATTGGTAACTTAACACACAAAATCTACAAGACTACTTCCAATATCACTATGTCGCAATAATTCGGGTCATAAACGATGTTTATAATTGAGTGATTAAACAGACTATTTTGTAATTTCAACTAGATAATACAAATACAAAATATTTTAAATGAATATTCTTGGTCTTTCATTTTGTTAATTTGCTCTGATCTGTACACGAAGCCATTTTTTTAAAAAAAACAAAGGTAAGTATATTCCTCGTTCAACTGTCTGCTAACGCTTACAACACTTAAAAAAGAAGAAACACCTCTCTTTTAACTAATTACGGCCACATATTAAGTTGTGGTACATTTGGAATAATTTATTTTAACCTGTAAATATAATTTATTTATATCCGCTGCTAATGTGATCGTATTAGTAGTGCCACCAAAAAAGATCGTTTTTTAAAGTTTAATTAGAAAGCAAGTTGGATTTTAATAGTTTTAATGTGGGAGGATTAAAAGTTTATTTTGATTTGATGTCATGACCAGCTCGAGGTGTTATTTTATTTTTAAAAACAAACAACATACCATACATTCCATGCCCTATTGCTCTGTGGAATGGTAAACTATCCATCTCTGGCATTAGTTTGATCAGTGAGTGGGAAGTGAAAAGTGAATAAGGGTGAAGGGTAGAGTTCTGGAGTAGGTTCAGGTTATCCAAAAATCTGTTGTTATTACTACTAATAATAATAGTCTAAGAAAAAGTTTCAAAACATTTATATTTCATGAAAAAGATATATAAGATCAAGGCAGAATAGACTTTTATGAGTATTATTATGAACAAATGACAAATGTATATCTTTGTCTTTGTAAACTGAATTATCTTTTTATGTAAATTTATATTTTGTTAACTATTTATCAACCCTTGGAACGCTTAGGCTTGTGAAGAAATTTAAGAGCATATTCCAATATATCATGTACATGATAGCAAGAGACTTGTTGATCTATCTAGGCCACTCCGTCCATTAAAGAAAATATTAAAAATATAATACTTAAATCCAATCCATATTCAAATGCTTTTCAAGCCTTAAGCTAAATTAACTGCATCCACCACATATTAAAGCAATCCAGTTTATTGATTATAATTAAAATCTGTCTACCATTTATTCACCTGCTTTTGGTTCCATGTGTCAGTTCTTGATTTTTGCAGGACGTCAACTGCCAACATTGTTTAATTATCGTTTATGGTAATTGGGAATAGGATGAAAATTTTGAAATGGATCTGGGACAGGGGAAAGCTTTGAAACCTCTGGTCTCTGATACTAGTGTTGCTACAAATAAGCATTTGACAAGATCCTTAAATTTGTTTTCTGTTGAAAAAAGAAGAGTTTGGGGGATTCTGATTGAAGTATTTAAGATTGTAAAAGATTTATACTTAAAAGCAATAATTATAGAACTAGTGAACACAAATATAGATTTAATCTCATCAGAAGCCATCTTCAGATGAGAAAAAAATATTTTTCAAATATAGTAGTTGGCCTAGGGAATGAGTTGTCTTTGGATGTTGTGGTAGTGAATTTCGGCAAGCTTGAAAGAAAGTTTGATAAATATCTGAATAATAGGAACTGGCTTTATTTTTTTTTTTATTTAATAGTCTTAGTTTGGCTCAGAGAATTGGACAGCCAAGATGGACCAAAACGTCTCTTGTTTTCCATAAATATCATGTTATCTTGTACTTTGTGAGCACATGGACTCATCAGGTTATGTTATGATTAGTTTGTAAAATCAATTCTACTCAAAGAAAATACTTTCTGGTTAAATAACTAGAAACTTTTGACCATGGCTAAACTTACGGCTGGCTTGGGCATCAAGTGCAAGCCCCAGTCCAAAAGGGGTGCTTAACATGGATAGCTCCTGATAATGTGAGACCCCTATCACACACTTTTCTTGTTGAATCAATGTAGTCTTAAATATTGAGCATATTTGTAGTAGATACATGTTTTGAAATACTTTTATCAATGTAAATCAGTAGAGAAATAAAAAGCATATTCAGAAATAGATATATCTTTTTCTTTAATGAGAAAACTGTGAATGCTGTATGCAGTTATTGTTACACCTGTTCTCTCAATGTTAGTCATCAACCTAACCCCAATTCACTGTCACAAGTCAGCTGTTACAGTATTAATCATTGTTAGTTATCTACCTAACTTTAATTCAGTCACAAGTCAGCTGTTGAAGTATTAATAATGACAACCTTTTATTATTCCTTAAATTAATTTTTAAATCAGAAAAAAATTCCAAAAAAGTTTATTTAAGCATGAATTATCAGATTGTGTTTGAATTTTATAGTGTTTTATGATATTGGAAATTCTATATTCTTCAAAGATATTCTTACTAGTTCCACAGGATTTTGTTTTAGTGATATATTCAGGGCTGCTTTACTTGAAAGTATCATAAAACTTTTTCACCCCAGAGTTAACCAAAATAAATCCCTTACAGAGTGTACCTGTAATTGATCACAATGGGTTTTGCTTTACAGAAAGGTAGACACTTATAATTATAAGTGGAACATTGAAAAGGGGTTAAAATAAAAAAAAAAACATTAGATATGTGGAGAGATATCACTTTAAAAAAAAGTGTTTTTTTTCTTAGTAACATTTCAATCAAACTTTCTCTCTCAAGCCAGAAATAAGCACATTAACTTACAGGCCTGAAGGAGAAAGTTTTTTTGAATTATCATCAGCAAAATAAGTAATATATGTCCAACTTCAGTGTTTACAAATTGTAATCAGAACTATGCTACACTTAGTCACTGGGAAATTGTGAACAGATGTGTTTGTCTTTTTATATTTCTAAATGCATCCTTTTTTATGTATGTAATTTATCTTCAAACTTGTCTTTAGTAGTAAAAGATAACCAATATTTTTCAGAAATTTGAAACATTAGTTCAATTAAACAGGTGTTTGACATAAAGTTACAGGGGATAAGGTTTTTTCATTATCTACACAGAATTCTAAGTAAAAAATACACAGTTTTACTTCCAAACTTTCAAAATAATAAAGATTTATTTTAAAAAATAAATACTACAGTCATGTATGTATGTATATTTCAATGCTTGCTGTTAACTTGACAAGGATAACTCCATAAAGAAGGAAGCATAGATTGTAAACCTACTTTCTCTTGTACAAATATACTGTTGATTACTTTGTTGATCAGTCACTTATTAGATTAAATTATCAGTAGCAGTAACTTTACATAAAAACACAATACCTTGTGGTTTTGAAAGGTGGTTTTTTCTTCAGGAATTTGTAATAAATTGACATCTTGAACCTAACATCATGAACATTTTTTGCATGAAACAAACTTTAAGAATTAACTAAAAAACTAAGTTTACCAATGGTTGACAGAGATAACATTTAATAGAGGAACCAGTGTAACAGTAGCTGTACAGTTAGTGAAGTCTCACTCTGAAAATATTTGCTCCAGATGCATAACTTTGTTAATAAGGTGTTGAAATAGATATTTATTTCAGCAATGAGAATAGTATGCCCCTCTCAATTTAAACAGTGTTTTATTATTTGATTTTAAGCTGATCAAATAAGCATTGGTTTATCGTCAAAATAAGCAGAAATCAAGCCATTAAACCATTAAATTACAGTTATGTTCAGTATGATTTGTACCAACAGTACACACCTCGTTTTACAGAATTTAACATTCAAGAAGGGAAAACATTTATGATTTATCACAAATTAGAATAAATACTTAACTGACCATATTATCTATTCATATCGTTGCTATACTGAAGTATTTGTTTCAAGAATTTTGTACCCCTAATCACTGGTACCCCCAAGATAGTAAGCTTTGGGCTCAAGTGGACAAATTTTTAGCTTAGCAGCATCTAAACCTTAGACTGAATGGTTCTATGGTCTTCCAACTAAGGTGTATAGTTGTTTTTATTACTTTGTGAAAAAAGAATTACTGCTAAATGAAAGGCACTTATTTCTAATATTTTTAGTTTTATAACTTTTAAAGAGATCGGTTCTATAAGTTCGTATATTACCACTAAAGTATTGCAAATTACTTTATCTGGTATATTAGTAGTTTTAATTTGTTGTCAGTCAAGATAATAAAAACTCTCAGGTGTTTGAGGAACAAAACAGCAAAGAACTAGTGTTTAACAGTAAATTCATAATAAAATTATAGACAACTTATTTTGTTTTTTATTTAATTGGCAAACCATGTTAAGAGTTCATTGTGTTATACATTTCATATCAGTCAACCATTTGATATTCATTGTTCTTTAACACATATAAGTGAAATAAAACAACTTCCTCTATTTGAACGTCGTACTGAGCCCATAATTATGGTTTTATGAACTTTACAGGTATTTGGAAACTTAATACTTTTTACTTTGTAGGAACTGTTTTTTATAAAACAAAACAAAATCTGTCTTGAAGTTTATTACAGGTCAAACATTCTAAAATCAAGGTAGTGCTAACCTCACATATGAACTTAATAAAACAGTTAATTGCTGTTAATATTAGTGCTAATTTGATGACTTAATCATTAAATAGAATTGGATTTTTATCTTGATGTTTATAGTCTTGTCTGTGAACTTCTGAAATCAAAGAGAAATACGTGTGGCATCTGGTTATCCTGATTACCTATTGATAGTTTGTCATGTGTAACTCCAATAAATATATTGGAGTCCAATCAGTCATTTATTTTGGGATGATTTTCTTTTCTTTCTTATTTTTTAATAGAAATAATATGTTCACACACATACATTCCCAAAATCTTTTAATTTTCCACTCATTTGTAAACATTTATCTGGAACTTTATGTATATTTTTTTCCACATAATTATCTTTGCTCACGTAAAAACTGTTAAATAAATCATTGTTTGGTGTTTGATCCACCAGTATCAATCTGTCGAATATTTTAAAATGTACCAGTAAAAAATGAAAGTCGTTATTTACTGAACAGTTTTCTTGTCCAGCTGTGAAGAGTTGCAAGGTCCCCTTTCCAAAAAATGTTCGGTAAAATATGTAACAATTGATTTCTCATTGATATATATATATACACCAATAAGAAACATTCTTTGAAAAAATTCACAGGTCATTGAACCTAGGATGACAGATACTACAGTTAATGAGAAAAAACTGAACCAGTTTCTTGAAAGTCTTGAAACAAATCTGAAACAACTAGAGACTTGTTTTTCAGAAACCATTCTTTCTTGTGTAGAGAGAAAATCACCATTGCTGATTTGCTGGGATCTTGTGAAGTGGAGCAGCCTTGTGCGGCAGGATTTGACCTGTTAGAGGATAAGCCAGTCGTGGCTGCATTGATTGAGTATGTAAGAAACTATCTGGCTGCTCACCACAATGAAGCCCATCAAGTGTGTCGACAAGTTAGAAATTATGTGGAGAAGTCCAAACTGTAGCTTACAACATTTGTTTGATGTGACGCAAGTTTAGGTTTAAGAAGTTTGGAAATTATTAAAAAAACAAAAAAATGATGATAAATATGGTAAAGTTTTTGTATAATTGAGTTATAATTTGATAAAATAAAAGTGAATAAATAAATTTTAAATTGTTTAGATAGGCAGATAGTCCGGTATGTTTGTTTTCATTTGGACTATGGTTACACCATTTTCTATTGGTGTATTCTATAAAATTCGGTACTTTATCTGGGGTTTATAAGTGACCTTTTTTTAAACAAATTATGTAAAACATTTGTATTTTTTTAGTTTAAGAAATATTTAAAACAATAACACAGTAAAACTTCCACAAGGTGTAAAGTGTTAGATTGTTACCTTATATTGTCCCTATTTTGTCCCTGTTCAACTTTGCAGTGTTTAGCAAAAGTTTACTGTAAATTACCCGAATGCTCATGCGTGGAAGTACAATTGATAAATCACTAACTAGAAAAGTGAATGTGCAACCTCCGTGTTTGTTTTCTTTATTTTCTTTCTTTTACGCACATAGTTTAGACGTGATCTCTATATATTAATGTTCAAACTTTTGTGTCAGAAGTAAAAATTGGAGTAAGGATATTTGCTGGAAATCGGTCTTTCATTCAACGCTGTCAATAATCAAACATCCGTTTGAACGAGATCTGGCTGCATAAATATTCTTACCTTGAAAAACAACTTAAAAAACATCAAAACTTGTGGCGCAAAACTTTTTGGTCATGCGCTGATTTTAAGTAAGGAAGGTTTAAAGTATTTTAACCGTAAACATAGAATGTAGACAGGACTGCTTACTATGCATTGTGTTCGATACCAGACTTCATTACGTCGATTGAATTTTAATTTTGAGCCATTTAAGTTAATAATTCTAACTCCCCTAAATATAATTTGTCAATGACGTGAATAAAATTGATAACCATTATAACTTACTTAGTTTATACCATAACAGTCGTTATTTATTAAATATTGTGGTATAAAAACCGCCTCGATTACAATCAGTTTATTAGTGATTACTTGTAGAGTAATATATATGTAAAAGTGCTGATTTGGGTTGAGAAAATTTTTTATGTAAAGGAGCGAACAACGTTTCGACCTTCTTCGGTCATCGTCAGGTCACAAATTAACAAATATAATGAAACATATAAACACGCCCTCTACTTTCCTATACTCTGTTACACAACCCCCTTCAAACATGTGGTCAATTCTGGGTGAGTTACCTCTTTCTTTCGTTGGTAAAAGACTAGCCCAAGAGCTGGTGGTTGGTGGTGATGACTAACAAACATAGAGAAAGATAATGACCGAAACGTTCTTAAAAGTATAAATCTAACAATATAAATAAAATATACAAGTTTTATATGGCTTCAGCAAACAATTCACGTTTATGTTGATATTAAAATTATCTCATCATATGTTTACAAGTTGTGTTTGTTTTTGAATTTCGTGCAAAGCTACACGAGGGCTATCTGCGCTAGCCGTTCCTAATTTAACAGTGTAAAACTGGAGGGAAGGCAACTAATCATCATCACCCACCGCCAACTCTTGGGCTACTCTATTACCAACGCATAGTGGTATTGACAGTTACATTATAACGCCCCCACGGCTGAAAGGGCAAGCATGTTTGGAATGACGGGATTTTGAACCTGCGACCCTTGGATTACGAGTCGAGTGCCTTTACCACCTGGCCACGCCGGGTCTACAAGTTCTAAAACAATAACATAAACGTTATGAACATGCGCAAAACTAATAGTTTAAAACTGTAATGCAATTTTACAATAAACCCTTCAAAGTTAGTGTCGTTAAAAGTACGGTGAAAGTAAATTGTGATATAGAGAAATCTTTTCAACTAGTTTACGAAGTCTGCTACTATACACTAAAAGTATTAAATAATTTTAAACAGTGACCAAAGTTGGCTAGACATTTGTCGTTGAGACTCGCGCAAGCCAACAGATACGGGAACGCTAAGATCCATGGTTCCATTCCCCACGGTGGACAAGCAGATAACCCAATTTGTCTTTGCTATAAAACATACAAACAACAACAACAAAAAAAAACTTCACTCCCAACTAACCAGTCTACATCTCTTCTCCTCTCCACTTTAGGAATTCTGGTGTCTGCACTGTTCTTGCCGATAATAACATTGTTTGGAACAAAATTTAAATCATGGACACCTTCTGAAATAGTAACAGACGTGAATTTCTCGGATGTTGGCACAATGCTTAAAACGACAGATATTTAATGAATAGTAATACAGTTGGACAGTCTTTTGTAAGAAATACAAATCTAATTTATTTTCCTAAAATACTTTTACCACCTAGTGGCACAGTGGTATGTTTGCAGAATTACAATGCTGGAAACCAGCTCTCGATACCCTTTGTAGGCAGAACACAGCGTTTTGTGTAACTTTGAACTTAACTTCAAACAACCCTCTTCCACCAAAAAAAACAAAAAAAAACATACAAAAACACTAAAATATTTTCAACGTGTCCCTTGTTGGCATATATTTCTGAAAGTGACCAGTAGTCGTTGAAACGTCGAGATGTAATTATATTTGACAATTTGTTTAATATTTTATTTAAGCACAAAGCTGCGCAATGGGCTACTTACGTGATGCTCACTGCAAGGATCAAACCTCTAAATTTATCTTACCACTGAACCATCGGTTGCATGCTTCACTGGGAACTTTGTCTAAATTGAGTCTAACAGTCATTAATTTCCTTGCTAAAGTATTCATTCTCTGCAAAGTTTCCACATTTTGTTTGTTTGTTTTTGAATTTCGCGCAAAACTAGCCGTCCCTAATTTAGCAGTGTAAGACTAGAGAGAAGGCAGCTAGTCATCACCACCCACCGCCAACTCTTGGGCTGCTCCTTTACTAACGTATAGTGGGATTGACTGTAACACTATAACGTCCCCACGGCTGCAGGGGCGAGCATGTTTGGGGTGACGGGAGTTCGAGTACCTTAACCACCTGGCCATGTTGGGCTAGTTATAAAGGTCACAAAATTAGTGTAATGGTCTCTGTCAGCGTGTAATCAAAGTGGTTTAATTTGGCGTCAGAGTAAATACATCTGTTCAAGTCACAACGCACATAGTGACACGACAAACCAACCACGAAGACCAAGGATCTTTCTGAACAAGTCCGGAATGAAGTGGTAGAGAAGTACAGAACAAGAGGGTGTTACAAGTAAATTTAAAAGTTCCTGATTATTACTTTGAGTACAGTGAAGTGCATCATTAAGAAGTTAAATGTTCTTCATACCACCCATTCACCACACAGATTAGGTCATCTTCCAAACTAAACAGCCATACATTAATGAAACTGGTTAGGGATGCCATTGTGAAGCCAACAGTGATTTTAAAATGTTTGCAAAGTTCCATGTCTGAGATTAGAGTCAATGTTCTTACATCGACAACATATCGATACCTACACAAAGTTGGACAGTATGGGTGAGTAACAAGAGAAAGCCATCACTGAAAAATCGTTTTGATACTCGTATGGAGTTTGTGACAAAGCATGTAAGTCATGTTTTAGACATGATGCAAAAGGTCATGTGGTTAGGCATAGAAAATATTGAGTTTTTTTGTATAAATTCAAAGTGTTATATCTGGGGCAAACGTAACATTGGACATCATCCAGGCAACACCATTCCACCTGTCAGACATGGTGGTAGCATCGTGTTATGGGGATACTTTTCATCATCAGGGCCTGGAAGCTTATCAGGACTAATAATAAGATTCATGGTACAAAGTACAGATGAATCTTAGAAGAAAACCTGTGTGAGTCAACCCTTAGTGTTGCTGTAACTTCTTCACCATCTTAATCAACTTTGGTTAAATACCAGAAGTGATGGGAATAGAAAATGAATGGTTACTTTCCTGAAACATCATTTGGAGGGGTGCGTTGTAAATACTACCGAGACTTTTTGAAAACTGATTTAGATGGTGTTGTTTTCATAATAACTCCGTTCATTAACTTTCGAAAAGCAACAAAAAACTCAACAATCATTCTAAATCCTAGAAACATGAAGTTCGTGAGGGTGGATCTTAAAAGACTTGAAAAAGCTTTACTTGTTCAATAGTCGACTCTGGAAATGGCCAAGTGGTTAGGGTGCTCATCTAGCAATTTGACAGTCGCAGGTTCGAATCCCTGTCATACCAAACATGCTCGCTATTTCAATCGTTAAGTGTTATAATGTGTCGGTTAATCCTACTATTCGTTGGTAAAAGAGTAGTCTAAGAGCTGGAAGATGTTGGTGATGACTAGCTGTATTCTTTAGCCTTACATTGCTAAATTACAGACGGCTAGCCCTTGTGTAGCTTTGCGCGAAATTCAAAACAAACAAACAATAAATACACAATATGCCTGGGTACAAAATGTCTACTTCTTAGCAAAAGAAAAATCCCACGAAGTACGAACGTTTTGTGTCTCATCTTCTTATGCTACAAGACGACTCTGACACAAGTGGTGGAAAATCAGATGATCGGTTGATAAATGTAAGCAAAGCCACAGTTTGCACACTGTTGACCAGTATTTCCGAAGTTCTAGATCATTTTGATGAAATTTAATAACAAATGTCACTCTGTATTGGATGTCGAATCGTCAGATAACAACAATATATGCCAGTTGTGAAATCTGACTGGCTATATGACTGACTGTGGTGAAGTAAAATAAACATTACTGGCTTCATGACTGACTATGGTGAAGTAAAATAAACATTCTTGAAGATTACCGATTTAGTAACTACTGATTCTGTAACCATTATGAGTTTACTTGATAAAGGCTGATGAAAAGGAACCTGGGTTACAATAAAATAACTTCTTGTGCTTTCAGTGGTATCGTCAATGTTTTAGAAACAATAAGTGGTGTGATAAAATGATTTTCAGAGAAAGCGGGAAGGAAAATTTCTTACGTACATCGTAAAGCCAAACTTTTATCTTTAGCCTTAAACAGCTGTAGAAATAAAATCGTGTCTGTGAAGAGGGTTCTTCATGTCAAAGACATATTTCCACTATTCTACAAATCATAAAAGCGTGAACGCTTGTTGCTCGAGTTTCAGTAATGAATCAGAAATAAAATTCTATAATAGGTCGATGCGTTCTGGGTCAGTCATTATAAACCTTTTCATGTCATCGTAACTTGTTACTGCTCAACTATGATGTCCTGTGAGCACCTAAATAAAGATGGTATAGATATAGCATCATTAGCAAGAGATATATTGATGTAAATGGAAAATCCTCCGTTGGTACAGCGGTAAGTCTACGGATTTACAATGCTAAAATCAGGAGTTCGATTTCCCTCGGTGGATTCATCATATAGCCCAATGTGGCTTTGCTATAAGACAAACACACATACAAACACGCAAATGGAGAAATTTAGTGTTATTGTTATCCTAACAGTTTTAATTAAGGCATTATTTACAGTATCTAATGTCAGCAATGTTTAGCAAAAAGAAAACATTAACCTCCAGTTAGTTCCTAAACTTGTGGAACCGATGATAACACATTTTGAGTGATATATAGATTCAGTGTGTACATTTAAGTTAAACAAACTTTACTGATATCTTTACAAAATGATTAAAACCCTATAATTCGAGCGTTTTCGAAACATGGACATTTTGTCTTTCAGTATAATCTCAGTTTATCCCTGAAGAAGAAACATTCATCTTTCGAAAGCGCTCGAGTTATAGGGTTTTTATCATTTTGCATCAAGATTTCGTGTTTTTATGACATCATGACACTATTCCTGCAGCTGTAGAAGATCTTGAAACGAAATCTTGAAAACGAACCTGAAAGTCAAACATTCAGAAACGTTAACAACTTGTTGACGTTATGACTTTTTGAAAATTGAGTACCGATTCATTTATTTCCCTTACAAACGCACGTGATACCTTTCAGTTAATGTGCAGTTTGACATATAATGATGTGAAGATAGGACGTAGCTTCTTTGATGGAGAGGATGCTGATGTTGTGTGGGTTGTCTTGAAGTTCTACATTGCAAGGAAACAATGAAATGAATATAAAAACAAACATCAGTTATGAAAATCTTAACAATCAACTGAACACCTGTTTGTTTTACACCAATTTCGGCTGTTGAAGTTGAGTGTTTTTTCAGCTGCGTGGATTGTATTCTGAATAAACTTAGAAGCTGGATAGGACTAGACATTTCGAAGCTGCATAAAAAAGAAATAACAACATTTGGTAAATGATAAATAATTACACCACAGACAAAGTGGCGCAGATAGCTTAATTGCTTTGTGCCATAAAGCACAAAACCCACACACCCACCAAAAGAAAAACTTTTGTCATAAATAAATAAAACCAAAATCGCAGTAGGTAAAAAAGAAGATATATCTTCATTTATCAGCCACATTTTGGTAAAAAGTGGAGATATCTTGTGCTCAGTAAGTTTAGGTGACACTTATTTTACGAGGCTGCGACTCGTAATCTGAGGGTCACGGGTTCGCATTCTCGTCGCACCAAACATGCTCGCCCTTTCAGCCGTGGGGGCGTTATAATGTGACGATCAATTCCACTATTCGTTGGTAAAAGAGTAGCCCAAGAGTTGGCGGTGGGTGGTGATGACTAGCTGCCTTTCCTCTAATCTTACACTGCTAAATTAGGGACGGCTAGCGCAGATAGCCGTCGTGTAGCTTTGTGCGAAATTTAGAACAAACCAAACAATTTGTAACCGCGGCCTGGGAAGTACCACGCTCTTTGAGCGTGTAACATCAGCGTTAAAGGAGAAAAAACCTAATTTATCACCGTTATGTGAATTTGAACCCTATATTATTTTCACCAGATAACTGAAAGAATCCATCAATGTTGAAACACCTTTACAACACCTTAATATGAAGTTGCATCTTCCGATATTTGTAATTATTTACAGAAATACAACTCAAACTGTTGCACGAGCCCTAAAAACAACATACTGTAGTTGTGAAAAGGCAGGGCACAAAGATTGTGAGTCATACACACGCAGAGATACGTATTTGTTTTTAGTGTGAATCAGTTCAGTGAAATATTTAATGGAACGTAAAAAAAGACATTGTGTTGATTTCAAATCTGAAGTCGGTTTTGTCTGCAAGCTACAGATTTTATGCAATTTGACATTTTTATTTATTTTTTTAATTTTTCGTTATTATAGGAAATTATAGGAATAGCTGATAATCGTAGAAAGACTGAGCATATTGAAAAGTAATATTAAACAAAGTGTGTATTCCAATATTACATGGTTAATTAGCTGTTGTAAGGTTACTTGTTGTTTTAGTCTCTTAGTTAATTATATGGTGTAAGGTTACTTGTTGTTTTAGTCTCTTGGTTAATTAGCTGTTGTAAGATTACTTGCTGTTGTAGTCTCTTGGTTAATTATATGTTGTAAGGTTACTTGCTGTTTTAGTCTCTTGGTTAATTATATGTTGTAAGGTTACTTGTTAGACTGATTTCTCAACTTCCTATTTAGGAAATTATTTCTTTCATTGACCTACTATCATTATTTAGATGATCGTCAGTGGTAAGATAATTACAAAGTCACTCAAACTTGGCCTGAAAACAATAACGTGGAAACGTTATAAGGTTACAGTCAATCCCACTTTTCGTTGGTAAAAGAGTAGCCCAAGAGTTAGCGGTGAGTGGTGATGACTAGCTGCTTTCCCTTTAATCTTACACTGCTAAATTAGGGACGGCTAGCGCAGATAGCCCTCGAGTAGCTTTGCGCGAAATTCAAAAACAAACAAATGCATATACACATAATGGTGTTAACTGATTCTAGAAGAGAGGTCGCTGTGGTCTCCTTTACCTGTAGCCATGTGACTTGAAATTAAGACAGCTTCCATTATTTAATTAGAAATACGAATAATCCTTGCCTATTATGTATTTATTGTTAAAGACGTGATTACTGCCTCATCGATTCATAATTTTTAATAAAAAAGTTTGTTGTTATATCTTAATACAAATAATGCAAAGTAGTTAAATTATTTAAAGTTGATCAATGGAAGCGACAGTTTCCTTTTACATGACACCACTCCATGTATATCAAAGATATGGGCAAATACAAAACTTATGATCAATAGAAGTGAAGAGAAAATAGCATCGTTATCACACACAAATCGCGTGGTAGCGACGTACACAATTAACCAAAGCAATCATTTGATTTGCCATAAAATTAGTGTATAACAAAGTTTTAATACATCGTACTAGACGAAACGTCGCGATTATATTTAACTCTAACCAGAGGTACGTGGTTATACAAATAATTAAGGTCGAAATACAAGTGCATACATGTAGTAATTTTTTTTCTTTTTTAGTATCCGCTGTCTTAGTTTCTACTTTCGTCAGAAGTAATATATTGTTTAATAGCTGGTAATAATGATTACATAAATTTGGTAAAAGAGAAGTTCCTGTTTCTTGTAATTAAATAGTAGTTTATAGTGGGAAGGAAGAGGGGTCACATAAGGTCGCATAAGTTTGCCTTCTCTAACAATATAATTTAATAAAAGTAGAAGTTATTTACGGAATTGCATTTTTTTTCTTGCGGAGAGAAAGGCATTTGCTAAAACTTTAGGGCAGACTTGTTACTCATGTTAGATCTTAACAAAAGACTTGTTCTGTCTCTATGGGAACCGTTTGCGTTTATAATTTAATGCACAGAAGAAGGCGAGTGGCACCTGTTGCCATAGAGACAAGTTATTTGTTAATATGACGGAGCTTTGCATATGTCTAAAACATAGTAAATGTGTATAATAATTGTTAATGTGTATAATAATTATCCTTTTATTCAACACATTTAAGGGAGCTATGGATATGAAATCCCGTCATCGAACATGCTCTCCCTTTCAGCCTTGAGGATGTTATATAATAATGGTTGATTCTACTTTTCGTTGGTAAAAGAGTAGCCCATGAGATATTAGTCGTGATGTTGTCTAGCTTCCTTCCCTTCGCAGGGTGTTGAAGGAACTTCACCAAAACAGATATGGAAGTTCATTAGGTCCATGGTGAAATACTCATGAATTTTATTTTTTGTATTTTGCGTGTTTTTACCAGTTCTTTGCCCTCTATTGATGGATCTTCACCAAATTTGGCATGAGGTTTGGCTGGGTACATGAAAAGATACGTGCAAATTTGCGGTTTCACATTTTGTGTTTTGCTGTATTTATGAGCGTTTTGGTCTGTTGTTTTTTTAATATATATATGTAAAGGAAACAGCTTTTCATGTCCGAAGGTAATCTTTCATTAATCATGAATTTACATAACTTCCATCTAGGGTACTGGTACCTCAGGTAGTCTAGCGAAAGAATATTATATCTTCTTCTTTTTTTTTTTCTTTTAAATAAACACCAAAAAGTCGTGACGACAAGTCTACAAGAAAAAAATAGGTCTTAAGTTAGGCCTATTTTCAAAAACTCTTTGACGTGTGGGAAGTATAAATTTTTCAATACTTTGGTACTTTTCAACTTTATTGTTGGAGACATTGTTACTGTTGTTGTTATACCTTTTCGCTCTCTCGGGACTTGGGTGACCTTATGTACCCTGGAGGGTCAGGTATACCTTGACCACTTCCTCCTTCCTTTGCTTACATGAATATGTAGTGGTGGTTGGTGTGGCTACTGCATTATGCTCAGAGTAGTCTGAGTTTACTCCGACCATTTTCAGGGCAATGTCCATGTACTAGTTTCGTACATTTATCGATATTATTTGCTCTATCAGTAGGAAGTCTAGTTTGATGGTGGCCTTTTTTTTCCTTCCGTATATATATATTTATTATTATTATTTATTTTAATTTATTTTTGAGTTTAAAATATATGTTGATCAAGGAGAAATATTTATGACTATCTTCATAACATATGAGGTACCTGTCTAGTTCACATAATAATTCTTTTTCATCTAATGTTTATCAAATTACGTTATTGTACGATGTAAGAGTCTATCTGCTGTAGTTGGAATGTTTGAATATTTGTGTATGAAACTAGATGATGTGGTTCTGGGAATTCTGTATGCTGTTGTGAGGAGTTTTATATTGTTTGTAACTTGATTTTGACTATTTTGTCACTTGCAGTAACCCAAGCTGGAGCTGTATTGTTAATTACTGATCTAATATACGTTTTGTAAGTTTTTGGTATATTTTCTGTTGATGTTCCACTGTTCTTGCCAGTTAAACTCCTAGCATAGTTGGTTTTTCGCCAGACTTTACTTTTGATTTCATTTAAATGGTTAATCCATGTTAATTTTGAGTCATAGGTTAGATCGAGAATGTTTGCTGATGTGGCAATCTGAAGTAGTGTTCCACTTATATATATTACAGGCTGCCATTGTTTGTGCTTTGTCAGTTTGGTAAATACGACTAGTTGTGTTTTTGCTGTATTTATTTTGATTTTTTTTATTTGATATTTTTGTCAGTATTCACTTATTCTATTTAATTGTGGTTGTATGTTTGTGGCTGCTATTGTTGGTGTTGAAGCACTATTCCAGACTGCCACATCATCAGCGAACTGTGAGGAGAATCCATGATTAGGATCCTTCAATGGCATATGTTTACATACATGATGAATAGTATAGAACTGACCACCCCTTCCTGAGGGACACCAGCTTCTAGAGTAAAGCACTCAGAAAAGGTTCCCTTTACATTTATTCGAAATTTTCTGTTTTTCAAAATGTTAGATAACCAGCGAATAATTCCACGCGGTTGTCCCATTTGATGCATGCGGAACCGTAGACCATTGTGCCATTCGGTGTCAAATGCTTTTTCAACGTAAAGAAAACAGGCGAGAGTGCATTGTTTATTATTAAAGCTATCTATTACCTCTTCAGTTAATCTGACTAAGTGGTCAGTTGTTTGTCTAAATTTTCTGAAGCCATTTTGTTCTTCAGGTAACTAAGAGGTTATTTCCAAGTATGTGAAGAGTCTATTACTAATTATGCGTTCTAAACTTTTGGCTACACAGCTGGACAGGCTGATTGGTCGGTAGCTATTAGGTTTATTGACTGACTTTTCTTCCTTATGGAACATTAATATATTAGCATGCTTCCAAGAAACTGGTATGTATCCAGAGAATAATGATAAGTTGAAAAGTGCTTTTAAGTGGTCAAATAATTTCGTAGTCCCCTTTTTGAGGAGGATGGCTTGTATCTCATCTTTACCCAGAGATTTGTTTTTGTGTTTTTGTTGCCTTATGGAGTTCATGTATCGATATTTCTTTCGTTAGCATCGTGTCTTCGTAGTTGGTGATGTGTCTTGTATTTGTCTCAGATATATTTGTTGGGAAAATTGGTTCGAATTATTCTTTATTGTTTATTATATAATTTTTGAGTTTGTTGTAAAAAGTAAGTCTTAATATCTGGATCAATATGTGTTTTAAATGTATTCTGTAGTTGGTGTTTGAAAGCTTCGGCTGTTTCTTTACTTGTGTAAATTACTATGTTATCATACTCAAGCATAAGATATTTTCTTGGGGCTGAATTGTCATTGGTGAGTCGTCTAAGGTGTGTCCAGAATTTTCTCGGGTCAGTTTTATCATTTAATTTTGAACAAAAGTTGTCCCATTTATCTTGTTTAAGTAGTTTTATTTGTGTTGTAATGTGATTTCTTATGTTGTTTATGTGTTTTGGTTTCTCTGTCTCTTGTTATCATGAATTGTCTTCGTTTTGTGATTAGGGTTATTATTTAAGTGTTTGGTTTCCATATGCTATTCGTTGTTTTATGGTTTTGTTTCAGGCCCGGCATGGCCTAGCGCGTAGGGCGTGCGACTCGTAATCCGAGGGTCGCGGGTTCGCGCCCCCCGTCGCGCTAAACATGCTCGCCCTCCCAGCCGTGGGGGTGTATAATGTGACGGTCAATCCCACTATTCGTTGGTAAAAGAGTAGCCCAAGAGTTGGCGGTGGGTGGTGATGACTAGCTGCCTTCCCTCTAGTCTTACACTGCTAAATTAGGGACGGCTAGCACAGATAGCCCTCGAGTAGCTTTGTGCGAAATTCCAAAACAAACAAACAAACAAACTGGTTTTGTTTCGATGTTATTTTATTTGCCGTTTTTTGAAGGCACTCCGTTTTTGCTTGACAGTTGTTATCCAGTTCTATTTGGCTTTTTACTCCTTCTAAAGTGTTATTAGGTGATTGATTGTCTAATTCCTTTTGATAGTCATGCTAATGTGTTTTATGGTAATCAAACTTTTTTCTATAGGTTGCATTTTTTGTGGAGGGCGAGATCGAAGACGTAACATATTGGTAATTGGTCGCTATCAATATCTTTTCTCACCTGAAATTTAATTAGTTTCTAGCTCATATGTTATGTGTTAAGACATAAATTTAGTATGTCACTGGTGTTAGTAGCATACGCTGTATGTGGGAGGATGTTATCATTCAGCAGGGCTACATTATTATTATTTATAAACTGCAATATATTTCTTCCATTGGTGTTTGTATAGTCACAGCCAAAATAAATATTTTGGTTGTTTAGGTCTTCAATGACAATGGAATTTTGGTTGAAGAGAAAAGTTCCTGCTGTTGTGACTTTTGTTCTATTTACCAGCAGGATATCCACAGTTCGTTATTACTGCTCATACTGATTTCGGTGACCGAGAGGTCTGTTTTGTATAGCAACGTTATGCCTCTATTTTTATCATTTTTATTTTTTCTCTCTTTCTTTATTGTTGCGTAGTTTGGTATCTTAAATCTATTGTTGTTGTATATTAACGTTTCGCTTAATATCATAATGTGGAGGTTAGTTTCTTGTATAACGTTTTCGATCTCGTGTTTCTTGGAAACTAGTGCACCTTGGATGTTGTAACCTGTGAATGTTGTTATTATGTGTGGTATAGGAGGCATAATATGTTTTTTTCCAAAATAGTGACTAAGATATCAGTGCAGTTGGTTATTTGGTTTGATTTTTATCATTTTTTATCACTAGGGTTTGGTTTGGCTTGAATTTCGCGTAAAGCTACGTGAGGGCTATCTGCGCAAGCCGTCCCTAATTTAGCAGTGAAGGCAGCTAGTCACCAATATCCATAGCCAACACTTGGGCTACTCTTTTACCAACGCATAGTAGGATTGACCGTCACTTTATAACGCTCCCACGGCTGAAAAGGCGAGCATGTTTGGTGTGACGGGGATTTGAGCCCGCGACCCTCGGATCACGAATCAACTGCCTTAACCATCTGGCTATTCAGGGCCTTATCACTAGGGAGCATAAATACAAATTTTGTCAAGGTAGGGGTTATATTCGATAAAGACCGCTTCACTTTTCTGAAAAGGGTGGTTGACCTTTGGAATGTGTTGTTGTCATATATGCAGTTAATTTAAGCGACTTTAAAGGAGGGCTTGATAAATATATAAGTGTTAGGAGCTAGCTTTGAATGTTTTATTTTCATTTTAAAGTACAGTTTAGAAGATAGTACGGTCTAGAAGGACCAACAAGCCCCTTCTTGTCATTAAATTATACGTAAAATGTGTTACACATTTTGACTTGTATGGACTGTAAGGTGTTTCACACAGTCTTAATAAACAAATTAAACTCCACTAACTTACAAAAGTAGTTCCTGTAGTTATTTTGCTGCCTCCTGTACCTCCTATCACAAGTCTGATTTCTCCATCACTGTTACCACTATTGTTGGAGACATTGAAGAAAGTTCTCGTTTCTCTGGTGATATTTTGTTGTAGATCGATGTTGGAAACCCGTTAGTATCGGAGGTGTCAAGAGAGGTAAAAGTGTTCATTGCATTGTTGAATATAATACCGGTTGAAATAAAGACTTTTTTACTACCAAAGCTGTAAACGATACAATAAAAACTTAAGATCTATTTCTTTTAAACAACGAAATCAAAACTTAAAATCTGTTTGTAATAAACAATGAAATAAAACTTTGAATCTGTTCATTATAAACAACGAAATAAAACTTAAAACCTGTTTATTGTAAACAGTGAAATAAACACTTAAAATCTGTTTATTGATGCATTGGAAACTCCGGTTGTTTTTAAATTCACTTAATTAATACAGAAAAGACCAAATTTTGTGGAATGTTCCAAAAAACATTAAATTTCAAATTCCTTCTAATATATAAAGACGCTTAGTAATACTGCACTAACTCGCTAGCATTATCTTCACTTGACTTTGGGTCTAATCATTTACTAATAATTATGATTGCATACATCCAAATGTTGGTGGGAAAATGTTTCATCCTTTGCAGCATACTTGCCCTTGTTATAAAAGCTATTCAGACCTTATGTAAATGAAAATGTGCAAAGTTGCCGTTTTTATATTGAAAATAGGTTAATTTCTAAATTTCATTATCCGGAACAAGCAAAGTTTGAAGAGAATAATGTCCATTTTGTGTACTTTTGCAACACAAGCAATTAAGAAATAACACATACTATCCAGGAACAAAATTTGTGTTACATAGTGTAATTATTTCAAAGTTATAAAGAAAAGAAAAAAAGAGGCGTTTCTAACTGGGATTTAATAGAAGATGACACTGGTACAGCATTACCATTTAGTGCAACTATGGAAAGTTGAGACGTTTCCGTGTCCTACATGCGAAAGGTTTCCACCCCGTAATGAACCAGTTTGTGTGTTGGTCATTAATGTTCCGTCGTATTTCTTGGGCGAATTCTGTTGACGAGAATTTCTTGATGACATACAATAGTTTATACAAACTTATATAGAATCATGTGTGTGGATATACACATAAAATAAGATGGCTGAGCCAAACACATGTTAACTAATTATTGTACAGTGGTTAAGTGTAACACACCACTAAAGTATATCTTGTACTATAAATATTAATAGTAAATTCACATTTACAATAGTTCGTGTACCATTGTTAAGTTAAACTACACGCATCTGTAAGTTTCAGGTCTCGTTTGAAAACATTACAACACATCATTAAGTTCTGAGTGTAGTTTGAAAACACAAGAAATCATTGAGTTTCAGGTCTCGTTTGAAAACATTACACACATCATTGTGTTTCAGGTCTCGTTTGAAACATTACAACATATCTATAAGTGCTTTTTTTCATACGTTTTTTATTCGTTTATATTTAAAACTGTCATCGCCATCTTCCAGAGCTTCTAATTGTGATAGTTTTGAAAAAGCATGCTTAAAGGTCTCCACTAGTCTGTGGTAGTTTTTAGCATCCTGTGACGGATCTGGGAAACTCGTGTCGTTTAAGATGTTCAGCACGAAACCCAGTAAAGACCCGCTCCCTGGTGGAGGAACGCTGTACAAAGTTAGGTTGTTACGGAAGTGTACTCGAACTAATTCCTCCCAATGTGGTGTGTACTTTAAGAAATCTGTCATGGTAACAATACCCCCTGTAAAACATAGAAACCGTCCAATGGTTTAATACAAAAATTAATTATTGGCAGGAAATGAAGTTGTATAGTATATCATGTTAATTACATTTAGTGATGGGTTGTACAATGTGTCATATTACTAATGTATCGTGACGGGTTCTATAATATGTTAATTACGTATAGTGATGAGTTATAAAATGTGTCATATTACTAATGTATCGTGACGGGTTCTATAATATGTTAATTACGTATAGTGATGAGTTATAAAATGTGTCATATTACTAATGTATCGTGACGGGTTCTATAATATGTTAATTACGTATAGTGATGAGTTATAAAATGTGTCATATTACTAATGTATCGTGACGGGTTGCACGAGGTGAAAGTTATAGGTATTATAAGTGGTTTACAAATTCGAAACTCAACAGATTAAAAGTAGCTAAAATTGAATTATATAGAATACTTACCAAAACTTCGGATCTCTTCTGGAAGGGTTTCTTCTAGTTCCCCGAAGAAATTTGTAATAATACTGTTTTGAGAACGTGTGCGAAGAGTTTGGGCAAGGACTGGTCTGCGCATCCGTTCATTTTCTTTGTAAACGTCACCGGTATTGTTATTCAAAAAAAATTTGCTACAAAAATATTAAAGAACAGAAGAGCTAAAACTTGGGTAAAGTTAAAAACGGCTTGGTATGGCCGTTAAGGTGCTCGACTCGTAATCTGAAGGTCGCGGGTTCGAATCCTCGTCGCACCAAAAATGCTTGCCCTTTCAGCCGTGGGAGCGTTATAATGTGACGGCCAATCCCACTATGCGTTGGTAAAAGAGTAGTCCAATAGTTGGCGGTGGGAAGTGATAGTTAGCTACCTACCCTCTAGTCTTACGTTGCTAAGTTAGGGACGGCTTTCGCAGATAGCTCTCGTGTAGGTTTGCGCGACGGCCTGGCATGGCCTAGCGCGTTAAGGCGTGCGCTTTGTAATCTGAGGGTCGCGGGTTCGCGCCCGAGTCGCGCCAAACATGCTTACCCTCCCAGCGTGGGGGCGTTATAATGTGACAGTCAATCCCACTTTTCGTTAGTAAAAGAGTAGCCCAAGAGTTGGCGGTGAGTGGTGATGACTAGCTGCCTTTCCTCTAGTCTTACACTGCTAAATTAGGGACGGCTAGCACAGATAGCCCTCGTGAAGCTTTGTGCGAAATTCCAAAGAAACAAAAGGTTTGCGCGAAATTCAAAAATAAACAAACAAACTTGAAAACACGAGATTTTTTAACTAAAGCTTTCACAATTTTATTCATCTTACCTACTTTACTGTCTGTTTGCGGTTACACGCAGTGGGCTTTTGTGATCTACACTCTGAGGGTATCGAAATTCGAATTTTAGTGTTATAAGCCCCTGACAGTAATCGCTGAGCTGATATTGTTTTGTTTGAGCGAATGTGTTTCATTTTAAAGTTAAGCACAAAGCTACACAAGTGGATATCGGTACTTTGCTACCAGGGGTAACAAAACACGGTTTCTAGCGTTGTAAGTCAGCAGATATGCCGCTGTGACACTGAGGGACTTTGGAACCTGAAAATTGAAGAGAATTCTGTTCGCGTATATGAAACATTTTAATTTTTTCAGTGATGTTGAGAAAACCCACTTGTAGAGAAATATATATGTAAAAACGGCTCGTTTGGGTTGAGAAAATATTTTACGTAGAGGAGCGAACTCTACGTAAAATATTTTCTCAACCCAAACGAGCCGTTTTTACATATATATTTTAATTTTTTATATAAAATTGACACAAAACAGTTTTATATCTCTTTTATTTGTTTGTTTTTGAATTTCGCGCAAAGCTACACGAGGGCTATCTGCGCTAGCCGTCCCTAACTTAGCAATGTAAGACAAGAGGGAAGGCAGCTAGTGGGGCACACTTTCTTCAGACCAATGTCAGAGACTGGTAGATGGTTACAAGAAGCGTCTCACTGTAGTTATTTCAGCCAAAGGGGTTAACACTAGCTATTATGGGGTAGGGTGTCCCAACTTTTTCCTCAGTTAGAATTGTTTAGTTATATTCCTATGATCTCTCAGTATTGTTGAAATTGAGATTAAATATCTATATATCCAAAAATGTTACACAAATACACAGGCTTTCATGGGTGTCCTAAGTTTTCACATTACTGTATATATATATATGGTTACTGGTAATAATGGTGTGAGTTCTTATTCCGTCAGGGGCCCTATTTTAGGACTTTGCCTTAGGCACTAAAACGCCCAAACCCAGCCCTTACAATAACCATCCTGTGTACTACAAGAGTGATTGAACATTTTGTTTCAGTGATGCCAACATTAAAGTTTATATTTTATTTTTATTTTCACCGTTCCTATCGTAGACTAGGTTCATTCTGTATTACTTCTCTGTTCAAATCCAGAGCACGTGCGACCTGATGTTGCACTAAAAATCCACTCTCGCACATCTCTATGGCAAGTTGAAAAATTCTGTCCGGGATAGCTTTCCATATTCTTGCCATTCAACAACGTAACCAGGGAGTTCTCCAGGGACACCTATTGATAGACCGCCTGATAAAAAACAAAACATAATAACAACATAGATATTTACTGTTTGTTGATAAAAATAAAACATTCAGATATTAGTACAACAACAACACACATACTGACAATCGGTCTGATAAAACATCCGTATATTAGTACAACAACAATACAGATATTATATATATATATATATACAGTAATGTGAAAAAGTTAGGACACCCATGAAAGCCTGTGTATTTGTGTAACATTTTTGGATATATAGATATTTAATCTTAACTGTCTGATAAAAAAATCCAGATATTAGTACAACAACAATACAGATATTAACTGTCTGATAAAAAAATCCAGATATTAGTACTACAACTACAGCACAGATATTGACAATCTGTCTGATAAAAAACATTCAAATATTAGTACAACAACAGCATAGATATTAACAATCTGTGTGATAAAAAACATTCAAATATTAGTACAACAACAGCATAGATATTAACAATCTGTGTGATAAAAACATTCAGATATTGGTACAACAACGGCACAGATATTGACAATCTGTATGATAAAAACATCCAGATCTTATTACCACAACAACAACACAGGTATTAATAATCTGACTGATAAATACATTCAGATATTAGTTCAACAACAATTCAGATATTGACTAATAAAAAAAACATCCAGATATTAGTACTACAACAACAACACAGATATTGACAGGCTGTACAGTAAAGACATACAGATATTATTACTACAACAACAATACTGATATTGACAATCTGTCTGACAAAAACAATCAGATATTAGTTCAACAACAATACAGTTATTGACTGTCTGATAAAAAACATCCATATATTAGTACAAAGAAAGAGAAATATTGACAATCTGTCGGATAAAACATTGAGATATTAATACAAGAACAACACAGATATTAAGAGTCTGATAAAAACATCCAGATCTTAGTTCAACATCACAGATTTCGTTTGTTTTTCAATTTCGTACAAAGCTACTCGAGGGCTATCTGCACTAGCCGTCCCTAATTTAGCAGTTTAAGACTAGAGGGAAGACAGCTAGTTATCACCACCCACCGCCAACTCTTGGGCTACTCTTTTACCAACGAATAGTGGGATTGACCGTAGCATTATAACGCCCCCACGGCAGGCAGGGGGAACATGTTTGGTGCGACCGGGATTCGAACCCGCGACCCTCGCACAGATTTCGACACAAAGAAGCGTAGGTTAAATCCATCTATATTTGCTGTAGATTCTGTTGTAAGTAAGATATTATGTGTTATTAATGTAATAATTTAGATTAAATAAATAAGCATTTAATATATAATTATTCCACCATGCTGACACTATTAACTACATGCTTAAGCAATAATTTCACTTCAAACGATATAATTCAAAAGAAAATAAGAATAAGCTATTCATAAGGTCCATCAAGAAAACACTAACAACAAATCCAGGCTCTGTAACCTGGTTGAAGCTAAATTCTGTCTATGTAAGCACGATTTGTCACAGATGCACTGGAAATCGAAACTAAAACCTGACGTGTTCTACAGTTATTGTGTTTTAAATTGTGAATAATTCTGAGAAACGAAACGAACGGTCTTTGGACATAAAATCATTAGAAATGAATGCAATTTAAACGTTGTACGTGCTTACGTCTCGCTGTTAGAATGAAAATTTTTTGTGTGAAGAAATAAATGTATTATCCCACAAATAGTTGTTTTAAAACTTCATATAAGTTAGTTCTGCTTTTGACTATAAGATGGCGTCAACAGATCAATAATAGGTGTCTCAGAGTAAGTGTTACTGTGTCGACGATAAACATTTTCATATTCTCCAAGTTTGTAATTCATTTATTTAGAATTAAATAATTTTAATTCACCTTAAATCATTTTTATTGTGTGTATAAAAATACTGATGATACATACAGAAAACATTTGCTGGCATGATCGCATAACTTACCCTCTCTCGCTAATTTTTGATTTCCTTCAAACATATCTCCTGGGGCGTTTAGTAGTGTCATCTCGTGTGCTTCTAGAACTTTTACGAATTTCTCATCTCTGCATGTAGTTTTATAAGACAAGTTGTCAAATGGAAAATTCTAATAAAACAGCACCAAAGATTAATGTATAATTTATAAAATAAGTAGTTAATTTGACTACATTTTTCTCTACAGTTTTACTAAATTTTATGCTTTACATTGAAATGGAAATTCGAAAAGCGTAATTGCAGTAATTTGGAAGAGATTTTATATTGTCAGAGGGCAAATATCGATTTATAACTTGTAGTCAGTCATTTTCTTTTTTGTGTTAAAAATAACAAACATATATTTGACATTTTCGTAAACAAAAGGCTTACTGAAGGTTTAACAATTTATTTTGGGTTATTGATGATATAAAAATGTAAATATGTTTCATAATGGAAAAATTAACGTTTTATCATATCGTTACATTGCTAACCGAACCCGAAATGTCCAATAAATTTAAGTTATTTCTGCTTAAATATTATGTATTTATGTTTGAAATCATTATTTTCTATTAGTTATGTTTGAAGCCCCTCCTTTTCCCCCTTAATTATTACGAGTGCGTGAGTGCGTAATTATTAAATTTGGATTTAACAATACGCTTAAGAACTCCACAAATTTCAGTATTAGAATAGGCTTATAATACCCAACGTTACTATATTTCCATAACCTATGTAAACAAAATGAAAGATTATGACATAGCTGATTCTGAACAGATAAAAACTGAATTTATTTGTATAAATCTGACACTTCTTAAGCACAAGGTGTTGTAAATGTTTAACATTAAAACTTACGTGGTGTTCAAGTTCCGATATAAGGAAAAGTTTCGATTGCAAAGACTCTCGTCGTTTTTAATATTTCCACCGTGTTTATGACGCAAAAGTTGCTGAGTAGGAAGTTATTTTGTTTTAGGCTTAAAAACTCGGAGAGAATGAAAACAAGTGTCCTAAGCATTTAATATAAAAACGTTATTTTAATGAAACGTATCCACTATCTGTGTATTTGTTTTGTTTCTTTAAATTTTGGGCAAAGCTACAGGAGGGTTATCTGTGCCAGACGTTCCTAATTTAGCAGTGTAAGACAAGAGGTAAGGCAGCTAGTCATCACCACCCACCGCCAACTCTTGGGCTACTCTTTTACCAACGAATAGTGGGATTGACCATTTCATTATAACGTTCCCACGGCTGAAAGGGTGAGTATGTTTGGTGTGACGGGGATTAACACTAAAAGAAAGTGATGACATCATTAATTTTCTTCCAGATTAAAATTATGATATTAAAATTAGTTCAAATGAATATGTCAGATGTATGTAAATAGATGAAAACATAAATTACATCGATATAAGAAAATTGGTTTCTTAACCGTGATACACTGATAAGAAAAGTCATATGAGAAAAATCACAGATATCGAAATGCACATATCCAGCACGATTAATATTCAATACAAACTAGTAAGATATCATCCACTTACATTCCAATTGACGCACACTGACCAGCATCCGTAGATATGGCGGCATTAGTGTATGCTTCTGTTGCTGTGGCATCTTCAGGATGAGCACTGAACGACAGTCCGACTATTAGGCCGACCACAAGAGAGGCTAATAGCAGTGATACAACAACAGAAACCAGCACCTTAACCAACAGGTGTTTCCTGGAACAAAAGTAATAAATAAACAGTCCGATAATTAGGCTTACCACAAGAGAGTGTACAAATAGTGATATAATCACAGACAACATCACCTTAACCGACAGATCTTTACTAGACATGAATGAATAAAAGTAATAAATAAACAGTCCGATAATTAGGCTTACCACGAGAGAGTCTATAAACAGTGATGTAATTACAGAAAATAGCACATTAAACGACAGGTATTTCCTAGACGTGAAAAAGAGTAATAACTAAACAATCCAGGAATTCAAGCCACAAATTAGTGACATAATATTTCTTGGATAACAGTTTTTAACATTAAAAGAGTTGTTGTTGTTTTTAATTTTGTGCAAAGCTGCACGAGGACTATTTGCATTAGTCGTCCTTACTTTTACAATGTAAGACTAGATGGAAAGCAACTAGTCATCACCACCCACAGCCAACTCTTGGGCTACTATTTTCTCAAAGAATAGTGAGATTGACCATAACATTATAACGCCCCCTCGGCTGAAATGGGTGAGCATGTTTGGTGTGACGGGGATTAACACTAAAGGAAAGTGATGACATCATTAATTTTGTTCCAAACTTTACCTGAAGACTGGGATGACTCAGGGGCATTTATATAACACATGTTATAAAACATTCAGTGGTTCATGAAATATATTCTGAAAGTAAATAAAAGATAAGATACATTATTAGATTAGATAGTTAGAGATCGTTATTTTTACTAGTGTCCTCAGAAAACAGCAAACGAGGCCAGACAAGAAAGCAGAACTCGTCTTGTCAGAGCAAAATAGTCGAGGTGCTATAGGGATTTTTTTCAGTGTTAGAGCACGCCCTGTCAAAATAGTAGAACAGGTTTTAGGGTTTTCCGGTTTACAAGTTAATACCTAATTCTGGAGATTTGCCTTCAGGATATCTTATCCTAAAAACTTAATAAAGTTGATTATTAAAGAATTTAGAACAAGCAGAGCGTGCTCTGGGTGTCGAGCTATGATCAAGACGTGATTCTGCTGAATATACTTCACGTTCAACTGAAGTATTGTTAGAAACGTGACGGTCAATCCCGTTAATCTCTTCAAAGAGCCTGAAAAAGTCTTTGTGAGGGCAGTTGATACTTATTGAGTATCTTTTATTTTGTTGGAGATTTAAAATGAATTATGACTATACCTGAACCCCAAGGGGTCTCTGACCTGACCGTGTAGTCCATAAGGTGGAGTTCAGAATTAATAACGTAACTTTCATTACAGTTTACAGGTTTTAACAGTAAGGAAGACTAGTTTGTTTTTATTTTACAACAGGTACGACGTTTCGATCATTAGTGACACCACTTGTGAACTTGACAATAATCGAAACATCGCACCTGTTCTAATAACTACTTACTGACTGTAAAGTGTAATATAATAATGTTATTGGATGTTTACGGTAATTTTTTAAGTTACTATTTCAAGATTTGTTGCTTCACCAAAGGAATGTCACTTCTCGTTGTTGATTTGAGAAATCTGACCATGTTTAAAACTAGGTTGTGTTTAACTCAAATGGTGATAACTTGATGGCCTTTCTATCTCTTTTGCTTTCTTCCTCAAAGTTCGGGACGCTGTCAATAGACAGCTTTGAACTAGGCATACAATATACATAATATAATGATTTGGTGAACCTGAACAAGGAACAAACATAATGACTTGGTAAATCTGATCGAGGAATAGACATTTTGATTTGGCGTACCTGAATAAGGAATAGACATTTTAATTTTGCAAACTTGAATAAGGAATAGGCATAATGATTTGGTGAACCTGAACAAGGATTTTCATGGCTTAATTCTGTTATACATTCACCTTCGTCGAATAGTTTGACTGACGTCACTATAAGAACTGAATCGTAAAGGAATAATGTTGAAACTCGAGTTTACGGGCGATAAAGTATTTGGCGGTAAAGTGTTTCTGTCTCTCTTTTTTTCTTTTTGTTCTATATGCCTAACACGAAAGGACTTGTCTCGAGCTGACAGCTCCGATGATGGAACAAAGCCAAATCTCCTGTCACCAAGCCAGAGCCTTCTTTGTAGATGAAGGGAAGAAAACAGCCAAATTTAAGATGATGTCTAATTGTCCTAATATAGGTCATAGGTGGTGTCTATTTCATACACATGGTGTCAATAGGAAGGAGGTAACGAGACTAGTGTACCAGCTGTTAACAGGATGAAGTTAGCTTATTTCTTTCCACCCAGCTTCTTAATATCTTCTCCTCCCCAAAGTTGTCAAACCACCTTATTAATATTTATTATCTAAATTCACTGTACATCAGATAACTTATTCCTCTTTTGCGTAGGAAGTGTTTCTTATTATTGTTATGCGACAGTGGCATTTTGTTTAAGTCATCGCCTGTTATTTTATACGTTAATATCGCATTACCACATAAGAACGTGAAAAAGTTACTCAGAGTACTGACATGGGACGAAAACCTTTATTATAAGTTAAATGACAGGGATATGAATTCTTCATATTTCATCTGGCTTATTTTATAGAAATAATTTGTAAGTGGAAAATGAGAAAAATAAATAAAGATATATGTATATATTTCAAAGATGGGAATATTGTGGTGAAAAACAACCCACGATCTAAATGTTGAGGTCTTAAGATGCCACACTTGAATGTAAATGGTTTGGTGTTAAGGTGACACTCCTGAGTATCAGTGGTTTGGTATTAAGGTGACACTCCTGAGTGTCAATGGTTGAGTGTTAAGGTGACATTCCTGAGTGTCAGTGGTTTGGTATTAAGGTGACATTTCTGGGATTAAAGGATTTGGTGTTAAGGTGAAATTTTCTGAGAGTAAACGGTTCGGTGTTACGGTAACACTCCTGAGTGTCAAAGTTTTGCTGTCAAAATGACACTCCTGAGTGTCAATGTTTCAGAATTAAGGTGACACTTCTGAGTGTCAATGGTTGGTGCTAAGGTGGCACTCATAAGTGTTAATGGTTGGATGGTAACGTGACACTCCTGAGTGTCAATGACTGGTGTTAACGTGACACTCATTAGTATCAATGGTTTGGTGTTAAAGTATCACTCATAAGTGTAAATGGTTGGTGTTAAAGTGACACTCATTAGTGTCAATGGTTGATGTTAAGGCAACATCATATTTCATATGATGTTCATTTCATATATTTTGTCTACTTGTTTCTACTTAAGTACAAAGCTAAACAATGATTATCTGTACTCTGCCAAACATAGGTATCGAAACCCCTTTTCTTGCGTTATAAGTCCTCCCCCATAACACTGTGCCAGTAGGAAGCATTTTAATATAATCATAAAACTGTTCCTTTCAGTGAACAAACAATTAAGCAGACAAACTTGGGTTTCGTAGCTGAAAGACTAGCAGTAATAATTAGTACTTTTCTCATAGTGGGTATAACAGACTGTCATGTCATTTTTTTAAGTGTATTGAGCATGTGATACTCAAAATTGTCCCTAAACTGGGTAACTGGTTAGGTGGATGAATAAGTGAACAGGGAATGTTTAGGATGGCTGTTTATCGGGTTTGAATAAATTAAGTCGATATTATATTTGCTAGTGTGATAGCGCCACCAATCTGCATTATATTTTATTTTTAAAAATTATATGGAGACAAGTTTTCGACTTAGCTAGCTATAGATGTATAACGTCATTGTAACTGAGTACTTTGACGATTTGAGTTTAAATTGGAAAAACTAAACTGTGTGATTAACAAACAATACGTAGTCACATAAATAATACAAACAGTATTTTAACAAAACTACGACGTAAAGTAATCAATTAAAAACAAGCCTCACCTTACACAGAGACACTGATTTTTATGAAGTTTCTGGGGGACTAAAGTATACGTCACTACTGTCATTTTGACGACTTTGAAATTTTCACAATTGAAATGAAACACAAAATTACTTACTCTCAGACTATTGTATAAGAACACACAAAAGCGTGTGAATCAGATCCCTTCGTTCACTATGTACCTACTGTTTCCCAGCTACTGTGAGCACAGAGTATGTCTATAGGCCAGTGGTTCTTAACCTTGTTGGAGGTACTGAACCCCGGAAGTTTCATATTTGCATTCACTGAACCCTTCGTAATTGGAAAAATAAAATATGATTTTTTTTAAAAATAAAAAATGAGTAGATATTTTATTACTGCACAAAATGAACCATGCATCAGTTGCACACAATATCACTGTGTTCAAAGAACAAAACCAACAAAACATGAATTTCACACAAAAACAAAACTCAATGAATATTTACTGCAAATCAATGTGACTTTTGCTGTTGCCTTTCACAGACAAGTTCAGAAATGCGCGGCTGCACCTTGGCAAGTGCCACTCTCATATCATTTTCGCAAGAAGTCTGTTCTTTTTCTTCGTTTTTATGAC
This sequence comes from Tachypleus tridentatus, assembly GCF_004210375.1. Taxonomy (NCBI): domain Eukaryota; kingdom Metazoa; phylum Arthropoda; class Merostomata; order Xiphosura; family Limulidae; genus Tachypleus; species Tachypleus tridentatus. The sequence goes on along the minus strand of NC_134836.1, from coordinate 84,323,409 downwards.
TACCATCCTCGAAAAGGATTGCTCGCAAAGATACGTTGTAACAAACGGTATGAGTATCTCAAGGGCTTTCTTAGCAATAAGAGGGTACGCTACGATTTGTTGACATCAAAACGTTGAGAGCGTTGTTGTTCTGAAAGGTTGCTGTTGAACCTGGCTCTGCTGAAGTTCAGTGATTTCGTCGAGGTATTCATCATTGACATCTGCTGTTGCAACACTAAACGTGAACGGCTGTCTCACCCAAGCTGGATATGACTCTCTGGTGGGGAAGTATCCGTCGAGAGACTTTGCGAGCTCATCTAAGTGCATGGCAATTGCTTGCTTCAGTTCCCCTGGTACAGAAATGTCTCCGATTTCAGACACATCTTCGATCTTACTTACACAGTCGACCTGCATGGGAAAGTTTGCGAAGTTATCATTCTCTGTTCGTCGTTTCCATAACGGTAGCTTTTTAGAAAAGCCTTCAGGTTTTCTTCTGCTTAGATGACGTTGACTCCACCGCCCTGCATCTGTTGATTGAGATGATTGAGAGCATTGAAGATATCGGCCATGTACGCCAAAATGAGAATTAACTAAGATTTTTCGAAGCAATCTACATGACAATGTTTGTGCTCTCGCAAAAACAGGGCTAATTCCAAACGCATGGCAAAAATACTATTTGGTACCTTTCCCCGGGATAACCACCGAACGTTAGAATGGTACAGAAGTACCTCGAATTCAGAGCCCATTTCATTACACAGCTCTTTGAAGATGCGGTGCATCAGGGCACCATTTCGCACAAAGTTCACACATTCCACTACTATTTTGCGTTACAATGATGTATAGTGCATCGGCTTTCACCAGCGCACCAAAACCAGAGTTTCGTCCCAGCATGACTGGAGCTTTGTCCGAACAAACTGCAGAAATCATATCCCACGAAAGATCGTTGTCTCTGAAGAAGTCATTCACAAGTTTCTTCACGTCGGCTGCCTTAGTTGTTGTTGTAAGAGGCTTACAAAATAAAAAAATCTTCTTTTATTTCGTCGTTCTTCACATAGCGCACGAATACAACAAACTGGCTTAGATTGAAAACGTCGGTGGTCTCGTCGAGTTGAAGGCTGAATTTTGCCGGGCTTGAAATCAGATCTGCAACGACTTGAGCCAAGATGTTATCTATTCTGCTGCTGATGGTGTCATTTGAAAGAGGAATTTGGGATAACTTATTTTCAGCAGCTTTTCCCAGCATGATATTTGCCATCTTCAACGCAGCTGGTTTTACGAGGGCTTCACCAATAGTGTATGGTTTGCCCTGCTTTGCGATCAAGTACGTAACTTCGTACGATGCTGTGAGGATCGGGTTGTCGATGGGTACAAAGCCAAAAACAGACAAAGTATCCTTTTCATCGAACCTGGTCCTCTTTACCTTGAATTCAGCAAGCGTTGTGTTCTTGTATTTCCCATCTCCTTGCAACTTTAGGGAGTGTTCTCTTTGTTTTGCCGGTGCTAGACTAGAATTGCTCAACTTGGCATTGCAAATCATGCATTGAGGACGCTGACTCCCATCATGTTCCGTTATACACGTGAATCCATATTGTACATATCCGTCCGACCACTTTCTGTTTTTGCTCGACATAATTAGTATGAAGGGATTGAAAAATTAGGAAAAAATCACAAATGACGAACAATTACTACAGTCACAAGTCGAAAGCGAAGCGCATAGATATAAAGGACAAGTGTTGTGACGTGTTCAGCCGTAGCCAATAATGGCCAAGTGAAGTATGATTCGTGACGTCACACACTGTAGTGTGTGTGTCTTGTTTCCCGCCGAACCCCTGAGACTGACTCACCGAACTCCTGGGGTTCGATTGAACCCAGGTTAAGAACCACTGTATTAGAGTATATTTTTGTACCTTACTGCGCGAGGATGATCGAAGTGAAATATTTCATAAGATAGTTTTCTTAATTACGTGAAAGTTGCTTCCGTATTTAGAGAAAGTTTCGTGGACAAATTGGAGTAAAATATTTTCCCGAAAAATGCCACTTCGGTAGGTTTTAAAAAATCCTAACTAGTTATTCTCTGAGCTGGCTTTAAAAAAGAAAAAGGAAAGTATTATTCTTCGAGGTTCCACGAACCTGAAGAGTTGATTTAAACTTTGTAAATTTAGGAACTATTTATGTAGGTGATAAGTTCAAACAGCATCATTTTACGTCGTGCGTAACTGCCAAATACAATAAACATTCAGTTTTATTAATAGCTCGAGCTATGAACGACGTGTAGAGGGTAGTACAAAGTTTTAATGGTGTTTGGAATTTCCTCACTATCAAATATGACCTTGATTTTATGCAGATATCACTGAATCCGATTATTTTTAAGCTGTTGATGTGAAGTATAAATTAAACTTCTGACTGAAGTCAATCAGAAAGAATTTCTGTATGACGTTACGTTGCTAAGAACAACCGTTCGACTATAACCCTAAAATGTTCTTTCAACAGACGGATTGATTGTGAGTGTCTGGTATGGTGTATTCTGGTAATTTGAGTTTCACCTTGATTTTGCCTGAGAAATCTTGCATCTATTTTAATTTTTTTATCGTCTGCGTGAAGAAAATAATTTAGTTGAGATTCTGTGCATCTAAACTAGTTTTGCCACATGTTAAGATATTCTGTTAAATTTGGTAAAATAGGTATTAATTAATAAATATATTTTAACAATAGATAAATTACTTTTGCACACGGTGAATAGTCAATTTATAACACATCTAAAAATTAAAGAGGTAAGAGAAAACTATCGCTTTAAAGATGTTTTATGATTTCAAAGCCAAAGAATTAATAAAAATCAATAAAAAATGAAGAAATGGTTAATAGACAATATAACATTAGTTTATCAGATTAAAATATAAGATTTTATTTTGCTTATGACTGTTAAAGGTAGATGAGAAATTATTTAAACAGTGTTGAGCTATCTTGATAATCCGTGGAGTATCGACTAGGCACTACTGGGTTATCCCAATAATTTATAGAAAACATAAATGGGTCATCCCAGTTACTCGTGAATAGAAAACACTGAGCTATTCCTATAATTTGTAGAGTATGCATCAATAGACTGTCTTAATAACTCGTGGAATAGACATCAGTGGGTCATTCCAATAATTTTCAGAGTAGGCAACACTTGGCTGTCCCAAAAACTTATAAAGTGGACATTAGGAGACTATCCCAATAATACCTGAAATAGATCATACTGGACTATCAGAATAGTTTCTCCAGTAAACAAAATAAGGCTATCCCAGTAAGTTTTGAAGTAGACAAAGCTGGACTATTCTATTAATTAAAAAATAAACAAAATTGGGCTATCGCACGTATTTAGATAATACTGGCCAAACTTCAGTAATTCTTGAATTAGAAAATACTAAACTATTCTAATAACTCGTGGAGCAAGTTGTACTGGGCTGTCTCACTATTCCAACAACTGGTGGAGCAGGCAGTACTGGACTATCTCAATAATTCATGGAGTAGACAACATTAGACTATTCCAACAACTGGTGGAAAGCTCACTTTTATCTTAATACCAAGTTCTTGTAGGTATGGGCCCCCTGTTAGTACAGCGGTATGTCTCCGAATTTACAACGCTAAAATCAGGAGTTCAGTTCCCCTCGGTGGGCTCAGCAGATAGTCCGATGTGGCTTTGCTATAAGATAAAAAAAACAAAAACACACTTTTAGGTATGGAAAACAATGCAGTATGTGACTATTGCACACTAAACAAAGAGAATAATTGTATTCTTTCATTTTTTATGCAGAAGATAAATATTGTAGGCAGCATATGATGTTCAACTTTTTTATGTTGGTTTATTTTAACGCAAAGATCACTTGTACTTCCCTAATGTAGCAAGTAAATGGCTGTTACAGGGTTAATCTCAGATGACAAATATACTGTGAATGCTTATCATCAGTGTGTAGATTAAGAGCCGAAAATATTCTTGTTGTTTTGATTTTATCTTCAAATAAGACAGTTAATAAGACAGCGAGTGCAGTAGTATCCAAGATGGCGCCTATGCTGATTACCAACAAGCTTGCTGAGCGTTTTCTTTGTGTGACTCTGGGAAGAAGTATAAATTCTGGTGCGAGATAGAATGATATTCAATCCCTGGTCAGCATGTGACTCGCCTAATTCTTTCAAGTATCTCTCTCCAAAGAAGGACGTCTCACAGTCCTTGGCAGAAAACTGTTCACAACAGGGGGCCGGTGCGTACACGAGCCACAGTTGTTATTTTTGTCGAGGTAGGCCTACTTTGTTCGATTTATGTGATAAGTATATTTTTATGCTGAATCAAACTGCTGCTGTTTATTTTTATTAGTATTATTTATCATTTGTTCTATATAGTGTTTCAAAGTTTCATCTTTTTTTATATAACCCGTCAATTAAGATGATAAATTAAATTACCTAATGTGCTTATGATTAAACAGTTTGGAAGGGAGAACCGAAGAACCAAAGCCTGATAATTTTGTAATTTGTTAGTGTAAGAACTAACGTTTATTAAAGAAAATTAAAATATTTCTTGTTGTCTTTAACTATTTGTTTACATAGATCATTGCTGATAAACACATTCCACACCTAGAGCAATCCAGAATACGACCAGGTGGTTATGCCGCTTGACTTCTAATCTGAGAGTTGCGGGTTCAAATCCCGAAAAACGTGTTAAAATAACATAAAAATTATGTTGGTGTTAATACTTACAGTTTAAAAAGTTATAATTGTTCGTTTGAGATCCTATGTGCTTTTTTGTTACGCCAGAATTATTTTTATTATTTCGTTAAACTTGAAAATCATTTACTGTTTGACATACAGCAAACAATAATTTTGAAGTTTGGCATAACCTTGTCGTTAAAGCGTTAGATTCATGTTATTCGGATCGGTATTTTGGTCACTATGTGCGACATGGGAGGGTCAAGTTTACTCGGAACTTTTCTTCCCTTGCGTTTGATTTGTTGGTTGAATCATCGGTATTTAGGTCATTGGCGAGCTGGAGGAGTTAAGTTCTTAACAGACCTCTTACCCTCCTGTACTTTTGTTGTTAGATATGCTTGGGTAGATAAGCTGGTTTGGGGGCTTATTTGATTTCATCGCAATTTTTCTTTTCAGGGCTATGTTCGTCTTACGTTGTTAGGTTACGTATTTTTCTGGACTTATGTTTGCTATGTATTTGTGTGCTGTATTGTCTGTGGTAATAAAAATATGTGTATTACGTGTATGGTAGTATTGGCGGTAGAACCAAATCTGAAGGTTGCGATACCCCACTATGGAACATGCTCGTTGCTGACTGTGCTAGCTATTTCAGGTGTAAAGACTTCCACATATTACTGGCAGACTTCTAATTCGATAGGATTAAGGTCAAAGTGAAAACAAACAAGCTATAATTCGAAATCGCAGGATAAAGAAGAAGACAAAAACATTTTGTATACGTTTAACCGATTCATTACATTTTTTTTCCGTTTAAGATAAGTAAGATAGACTGCGTTTCAGTTATCAACCATAATATCTGGCGAAGTTATTTAAAACATTATAAACAAATTAAATTTAAGCTTTTATAAGTCACCCAAAAGTTGGTAGTTGGTTTCGTTGACTGGTTACCTTCTCTCCAGATGATCAGCTCATGAAGTTCCGAAACAGACTGTTAAATCACGTACAGCACGGGTCAGTTACAGGATTTATTCCAAGGGAGCATTTTCTAACAAATATTTACTGACCGTTTCTTTGTTTGTTTTTGAATTTCGCACAAAGCTACTCGAGGGCTATCTGTGCTAGCCATCCCTAATTTAGCAGTGTAAAACTAGAGGGAAGGCAACTACTCATCACCACCCACCGCCAACTCTTGGACTACTCTTTTACCAACGAATAGTGGGACTGATCGTAACAATATAACGTCTCCACGGCTGAAAGGGCGAGCATGTTTGGCGCGACGGGGATACAAACCCGAGACCCTTAGATTACGAGTCGCATGCCTTAATACGCTTCGCCATCTGTTCCGGGCCGTTTTACTGACCGTCTTAAATCATTTTTTACATCTGTAATGCGAACTGTACTTTTTTTTTTAATCGAAAGAAAAAAGGTTTAGTCAGTTGGAGTTTATATCAAATGTTGCTTTAAAAGAACTAAAGAATATAGTTTTCAAAATTCATCCAATAAAGGACCAAGCATTCCAGTGTTTAGTCAAGGCTGGATGCTTAAAAGGGACGTTAAGCACTTCCGTTAATTTATAGTTATAACTGCATTGACAGGTAGCACATAATCTTTATCCTTCATTTTACCTCAACACTTCACCTTCATTAGACATCAGGTGATGGGCCCGGCATGGCCTAGTGTGTTAAAGCGTTCGACTCGTAATTCGAGGGTCGCGTGTTCGAATTTCGATCGCACCAAACATGCTCGTCCTCCCAGCCGTGGGTGCGTTACAGTGTGACGGCCAATCCCACTATTCGTTGGTAAAAGAGTAGCCCAAGAGTTGGCGGTCGGTGGTGATGACTAGGCTGCCTTCCCTCTAGTCTTACACTGCTAAATTATGGACTGCTAGCGCAGATAGCCCTCGAGTAGCTTTGTGCGAAATTTAAAAACAAACAAACATCAGATGAATGATACGTTAATCATGAAGCTATATTTAGATATAATCTCAAAGTCAAATGTAACTATTATTTAATAGCTAAAGAGAAAGCTTTTTCATTCAGGCAGACCAGTATTTCTTAGCCACCAGTATGAAGACAGAGGCCGTTATGCGGGATTTCACTAAAATAGAAAAAGAAATAAAAGGAGAAAGAAACTGACTGGCATGGTCAGGTGGTTAAGGCACTCGACTCGTAATTCGAGGGTCTCGGGTTCGAATTCCCGTCACACCAAACATGCTTGCCCTTTCAGCAGTGGGGGCGTTATAATGTAACTGTGAATCCAACTATTCGTTGGTAAAAGAGTGGCCTAAAAATTGACGGTGGGTGGTGATGACTAGCTGCCTTCCCTCTAGTCTTACACTGCTAAATTAGGGACGGCGAGTACAGATAGCCCTCGTGTAGCTTTGCGCGAAATACAAAAAACAAACTGACTGAATATTCAAATGTAAATTGTAACGGTTTTTCGTTGTACATGAAGTTTAATGGCCGATAATAGTTCAAGGATACAACGAGTTATTATCTGATATCGGAAGGTTTGAGAAACAATGATTTAGAATACTTTGTAAGTAGATTTGATATATTTCTACGTTACTTTTAATTATATATATTTGGAAGTAAGACAATCAATTTGATGCAACCAAGGTCTAACGACGCTGTTACAACTTTGTATGCATTTTTATATTGTTTATTTACAGGAGGCAGAAAAGTCGAGTTCAGGTGTCCAACTGGTAAGCGTTTTGACTGAAGAAGAGGTCGCTGTAGATCATCAGAATAGACTGAATAGATTCGTTTAGACTGTCTTAACAAAACTGAAGGAGTTTATCCTGACATTACAGAAGACTGTCGGAGGTGTTATGGGTGCGGAAAAAGCGAAGTACACCAGCAGAAATGGTGTTTAATGAAAATACTCGCAACTGTACCGACTTTTTAGAGACGGACTGTGGCCGATCCCCACAAATTTCTTTGTAATGGTCTTTCGGATGCCTACTACCCTGTCTACACGAGAATGTGTCACGCGTTTCAAGTAGGTGAGGGGAGAATTTCAAAAAAATACTCCTATTCTTATCCCCTTGTGTTCAACCTGGATTCGTTGGCATGTGAAAATACCGAAGCTAATGTGTGTGCGTTTTCTCAGACAGCGGACTGTAAGGACAGGCCGAATAGTGTTTACCCCAGATACGACAATTCGAAGTCTGTAGGGATAGTAATTTGGTTCAACCGGGATTGTGTGCAGATGGAAAGCTACTTGATCCTGCTACTGGGACTTGTCAGCCATGTTCCCAAGTTGTCTGTGCCCTAACCCAGGATCCGGACAGTAATGATCGTTTAGATGGTGCATATCCTGCAGAAGAAAATTAGTGTACTTCATTTTATGTCTGCATTATCCACCAGAAAGTGACAGAATCATCTTTTCCGCCATCTACTATGTTTGATTCTGTAAGCAGACTATGTTTGTCTTCAAGGGTTATAAAGTGTCAGACTACTGGAACCATATCTTACACCCCCCCCCCTCCTTCTTCGCTGGGATATCTCTCATTACGGTTGTGAGGGCAAATTTGGAATTTATGCAGATTTTCTTTCCACCTGTTAAAAGTTTCAAGTCTGTGCTTATGGTCAACAAAATGTTTCTAAGTGTCCAGAAAAGGAGAGATTCAATCAGATAACAGGACAATGTGAAAATACCACAACAGTAGACTGTCGGGCCCCTGCTCTTCTGGGAACATTTTTATGTAAGAGAGACGATGAAAGGATTTATGTAGATGTTAAGAGCGGGTGCAAGAAGTGGGACGAATGTTGGGGAGAAGTGGGGACAACATTTAACCCTATTTCTCGATCCTGTGACTCAGTAAGTGAAGCCAGTTGTGGTCAAGTTACAAATTACACAAACCAACATCTCTAGAGTTGTGAGAGCCAATTTTGTACCCGAATCTAGGTTTAACTGTAGTGACAAATATAACGAACTTTTTGCTCTCGGAGAAAGAAACTGTAGAATGTTTCACGTGTGTACAAATGGTCTAACGGTTTCGTTTATGTGTCCTTCTGACCTGGTATACAACCCAAATCTCGAATCCTGCAGCCTTCGTGTGTGAAAGTTTAGCTGACAAGGTCGACCCCCACAGTTTGAATTCTCCTGCAAAGGTAAAGCAGATGATTATTATCCTGATTTTACACCAAACTGCACACGGTATTACATCTGTAAGGAGGAAAGAAAGACAACAGTATATTGCCATGAAACTTATCTGTTCAACATTATAACAGAAAGTTGAAAGTCTGGTGACGATAAGAATGTGAAATGTTATCCATCTGAAGTGAAAACTGTGTGAGGCAGAAGTGAGAATGATACCGAGTCCACAGCACAACGATTAAGTAAAAATGTTGACAGTATAATAACTTCATATCCAAAGCACGGAACATTTGATGGAAGTGAAGAAAAAAGAGCGCGTGACAGTGAACAAGGTTTTGTCGCTGATAGTGAAAGACACGTTAACCCTAACAGACGAGATTTAGTTCCACTTGATGACGAAAGGTATTATCGGGCCCCGAGTCAACAATTTTCAGGAAATTTAGAGAGAAACCTCTTCAAACGAACCACCAAGTAAACTCTTGGTTTTTATTTTATTTTTAAATTAGAAACTATCCCAGCAGCCAAGGATATTTGTGTACTGAAAATCATCGCCTCACCTCAGGTGTAGAAAGATCAGAATATCAAGGACTCAGCGCCAACTTGAAAAGACCCATGTACGCTAAGAACCAGTGATTCACTACAGACCAAGAACGATATCCACAGGTTCAGAGTACAATTCTTAATCCACATGGAGAAAATCCTTTATACACTAGAAGCCAGCAATATAACCCAGCTGAAGAATATTCTTTGGATACAGGGAACTATCAGTTCACTCCAGATGAAGAAAGGTCCACCTACACCATGGAACAAAAATTTAGTCTAGATAACGACAGACCGTATTACAGCAGAAACCAGAGTTTCACTCCAGAAGATAAAAATAAGTTTATACACAGGAAACCAGGGGTTCGATCAATATGGAAAAAGATGCACTAGAAATGAAGACTTCAGGTCAGAAGAAAATCAAAGAGCCTTGTACAGTGGGAATCAGAGATACAGCCTAGATACATATTACAATGAAAGACAGATGTACAACCCAGTTGAAGAGAAAAAAAAACGTTTATATCAGTAATCAGTGGTCAAGTGTTGATGATGAAATATCTCTAAGAAGTAGGGCCTATGTTCTGAGTTCAAGCGAAGAAAGTAACCTTAACAATTGGAACGAAGGCTTATGGACAAACGATGAAGGAACTGTTAAAATTCTTTTACAGAAGTTTAAGAGAAAAATCGATGGTCATTTCTATACATCAGATGAGCTCCCTGATTAGAAATATGATGGTACCTTGCAAACCAAGAGAACCCTCCAAAATTTAAGACAACTTCTGGCCGACATTATTTACCCAAAAGTGAGGCAAGCTGGTTATTCATTAAGACAAACTCAAAATGGCAATTATGATCGTGAAAAAGCAGAAAACACATTTACAATTCAAGAAACTGAGATACATTTTGTAAGGGAAAACTTAAGAGCATTACACGCATGATGGCTACACAAGATTGCTGTCAAACAGTAAGGAGTTTTTTCAATGAAATTTAGAATTTGGGGTTAGACTTCTAGGATACCTTGAAAATTATAATGCCTAGGTTTACCAAAAGGAAGAAACAAATTTACACGAAGTTTGCATGGGCAACCCTAATCGAAGTCATCAAGATAGGATTATTTGTTGGGGTCCCAACAAGAGGAATCTTGGCAACTTCGAAAACAGCGGCCACGAAAGTATTTCTTCTGGGTCGTCTAGAAGAAAATACCCATACTGTATAGACCTATAGACAGGCAAACGTTGCACCTGATGTTCTTACAAGAGATTGCACGAACTATATGGACGAAGAAGGAAAGAGGAAAACTATTTTGAAGTTCCAACTAGAAAATACCAATGGTTTTTAAGACGAGAAAAATTAGAAGAAATTTGCTATTGAAGTTACATATTTTAGATCAAACGAATTACAAAATCATTGTACGAAAGACTTATTTTATAAACACTTGAAGATTATTTTGAATAAACGAAAATAATCACTCTTAACTTTCAAAAGGTTAACTTTTCAGTAATCTAAAAATAGAGACTGAATAGAAGTTTCTTTCAAATGATATAAATAAGAAATATGGTGACGTCCTTAGTGAAAACAGGTAAGAAGTTTCGTAATTAGCACCTGGACACTGTGAGCTTTGTACCCTTTGTTGCCCTTGGCAAATAAGTAATATGGTTTGAACATTATATTTGGTTGGCTGTGCTCATTGCTAAACATATAATTTTAAGTTGTTATGTTGTAGACAGCTTACTTTGATAAGAAGTTCATTTTAAATTATGTCTTTTGGATTAAGTTTAACAAGAAAATCAAGATAATATACCGTTGAAAAAATGTTACTTTATTTTTAAGTTACGTCTTTTGACTGATCATAAAATCTATCAGCACCGACTCAGTCTATGCCACACCTTCTTCTAAAGTTTTATTGACACGAAAATATTTATCCCGTGAAAAAATGAGTATTCGTTTACAAACTACACACCCAGTAACGCTTCTTGTATTCCTACATTTGATGAGGACAAAAACAAACAACAAAAAAGTACAGATCATCTGACCAATATTAAATAAATTTCAACAAGTTCCAAAAGAAGATTTCGTGTAATGTTTTCAAGAGAAACATGAAGGGTAAATTTGTAAAAAGAATTTAAATTAAGAAAAGATGTTTTTGCTAAAACTGATTTAATACATATATATATTATAGGACAGTAAGTTAACGCAACATAAATATAATAATATGATTCTGTAATAGTAATCTGTTCGTAAACAAATAAAGTGTCTTAGCAAAAAGACAACTCAGTGATGACGAGAAAACCTACTTATAGAAAAATATGTTTGTAAAAACGGCTGGTTAATGTTGAGAATTTTTTTTATGTGGAGGAGCGACAAACGTTTTGACCTTCTTCGGTCATCGTCAGGTTCACAAAGAAAGAAAGAGGTAACTGACGCAAACTGACGTGGCAGGGGTTTAGTTTAGAGAGAGAGAAATCGTAAGAATTCTCTCTAACTGGGGTGTTCAGGAACGTTGTGGTTCCTCTTCGTCCCCTTTCGTGGAAGGTTATTGATTTTAGCTTTATATATATATATATATAGTTTTTAAACTGTTTTTTTTTTTGGGTGAAGGTGGTCATACTTAATATTATCCATGACCGAGGCAAAGGCAGCACCGGAGAAAAGTCAGGTACCGTCCCGAAAGGCAGATGTCAAAGTAAATATCAACACAAACGACCCAATTCAGGGCTTGGCAATGAGTTGTCTGGGCTAGGATCTAAAGATCCAATGCCTAAGTTTTTGCTGTGGGGAGGGGGGAACGGGAACGCCCCGAGAAAAACCCACTTTCACAGGACAGGTGCCGAAAGTTTTACCTGTCCTGTGCCCGAGACCTAAAAAAGAAAATGCATAGTATTAACATGAGTTTTGTCCTTTAAGTGCTTTATTGTGTGATTCTTGAAATATGTTATAAGGTGAAATATGTTTGGTTGGTGCACTAGTTAATTTGTAGAGTGATGCCGTTAGTTTGTTTCTGTTTTCTGCTTTTAAGGCCTGGCATGGCCTAGCACGTTAAGGCGTGTGCTTCGTAATCTGAGGGTCGCGGGTTCGCGCCCGAGTCGCGCCAAACATGCTCGCCCTCCCAGCCGTGGGGGCGTTATAATGTGACGGTCAATCCCACTTTTCGTTGGTAAAAGAGTAGCCCAAGAGTTGGCTGTGGGTGGTGATGACTAGCTGCCTTCCCTCTAGTCTTACACTGCTAAATTAGGGACGGCTAGCACAGATAGCCCTCGAGTAGCTTTGTGCGAAATTCCAAAACAAACAAACAAACAAACAAAATCTGCTTTTAAATAGTATTTGTGTGATATTTCCGTTAGTCTATTTCTTAGTGTTGGTAAGTTGCTAATTTGATGTATATAATTTACTGGGGTGAATGATGGTAGACTGAATGTAGATCTTAGCATTTTATTTTGTTGAACTTGGATTTTCTGGAGTGTGTTATTTGACATATTATATATGACTTGACATCCATACTCTATTAGTGGACGGATGTGAGCTTTGTATATTTGGATAATGGTGTTTGGTGAGCATTTCGAGTGTTTACTGGTTAGAGTCATTAAGTGTGAAATCCGTTTTCTAATTGATGAGTGTATATTGTTAACATGTTTTTTTCCATGTTAGTTTTGTGTCGAAAGTGATACCAAGGAATGTAATGTTTTTGCTCATGTTAATGGGCGTATTTCCGAGTGATAATTTTATTTTTTCTAGATTTTTTCTTTGTTTTTTTTTAATTTCCTATAGAAGGTGATTGCTTGTGTTTTGGTTGGATTTAAAACTACTCTCCACTTGTTACTCCAGGTCGAGACGTTTTTCAGTGATTCTTGCACGCGAGACATGGCCATCACTGGGTTTCTGGAGGTGCTCCAGATAGCGATGTCGTCTGCGTATTGTGAATTATGCGTGTATGTTAAATTGGGGAAAGGTATGTCACTGACGAAGATCATACCTCACACGACTCACCGAATCAGTCTATAAAGCTTTTAACCAAGTAACCATTGGTGTATTCCTAGATGTCAAAAAAGCATTTGACAGCGTTTGGCACAATGCCATCAAATACAAACTAAACCACCTAAAGATAAACCTTACCATAGTGAAATGGGTATCAAATTTCCTAACAGATAGAACAGCACAAGTAAAAGTCAACAAAACTATATCAAAATCATTCAATATAACTGCAGGAGTGCCCTAAGGATCAGTCCTTTCTCCACTTCTATAAGGTAACTGACCTTTTGCTAACCACATGTTTGAAGGGGGTTGTGTAATGTAGAGGGCGTGCTTAAATGTTTTATTATATTTATTAATATAGATTTTAAGGTGTTCATTTGTATTGGTTTATTTTGGGCTTGAGTTGTTGTATAAGTAAGGCTTCTTTAATTTTGCGTATTGTTTGTTTGTTTTCTTATTTAGTATTTGGGTGATTTCTATGGTTATGTTGAATTTATTTGGATTGCACTGTTCGAAAACATGTGAAGGTGACTTTTTGTGTTATTTGAATCTGGTTTCCATTTTTCTCCTTTTTTCTTCAGTACAGAAGTCGTGGCAGTTATCACACTTTGTTTTTATAAATAAGGTAGGTGTGGTTTTTATCAGTGCAGGTTTTGCATAGCATAGACTTTAGTTTTGTGCCTGGTTTTTGAATAAATTTAATATTATGTGGAATGCCACATTTTTATTAGTTTTTGCCATATACATTACTGGTCAGCTATCGGTCAGCTACCTCTTTCTTTCTTTGTGAACCTGACGATGACAAAAGGAGGTCGAAACGTTGTTTGTTCCTCTACATAAAAAATTTTCTCAACTCAAACCAGCCGTTTTTACATACATAAAAAGACACACTGTAAGCATTTTTTTTGAACAAAGGGAAGAAATGGGCATTTTAACCCTTTCAATGTGACTTTTTTTAAAAGTCCTATTTTAATAGGAAAGATATAAGAACTGAGATACACAAGTAATAACTTCAATTTTTGTTTGGAACATTTTTTCTCACGGAGAATTACTAAAATTTCCGTATGGTTATTTGTTTTTGTTTTTTTGAATTTCGCACAAATCTACTCGAGGGTTATCTGTGCTAGCCGTTCCTAATTTAGTAGTGTAAGACTAGAGGGAAGGCAGCTAGTCATCACCACCCACCGCCAACTCTTGGGCTACTCTTTTATCAACGAATAGTAAGATTAACCGTCACATTATAACGTTCCCACGGCTAAAAGGGCGAGCATGTTTTCGTGCGACCGGATTCGAACCCGCGACCCTCAGATTACAACTCGAACGCCTTAACCCACCTGGCCATGCCAGGCCAGTTTCGTATGAGGTTTATATTCCCATGGTTACTGATGTTGTGTTACGTGTGTCCAAACAGGTATTGTTGTTGTGTTACAGCTGTTTATAGAAACATGTATGTATACACTATATATATACCATGAGACCAAACGTTCACAAAAATATCTTTTAATTATGATTTTATTTTTCCAATTTTTAATGAAACCTTAATTACTCTAACAAAATGTAGTGATTCGCGCAAAAACATAGTTCGAGGAAGCCTTTGCCAAAATTTATTGAGATGCAATAAAAAAGAGCATTCAAGTTGTACCCTCTGCTGTGTAGAAAATATTTTTTACGGTATAAATATGGTCATGCGCAAATATACGCTAGGATAAATCCCAACAGTATTAAAAGTATTAAAACTAAACAAATAGGAACAAGGGCATCGAAGTGTTTAATTGTAGCTCCCTAAAGTGTTAATATTTCATTATCCTTCACGTAATTAGACGAAGAGCAGAGAAAAAAAAAAGTCCAGTACAATGGTACCTCGGTCACGAACTTAATCCGTTCTAGAAGGCTGTTTGAAAACCGAATCAATTTTTCCTATAAGAAATACTGTACATTAAATTAATCCGTTACACACCTCCAACAATTACGTATTATGAAGTATTTTAAGTAAAAATATTGCTTATATATACCTGTATAATAATACTTACATGCATAAAGTCAACCACAAAAATACAATAAAAAGCAACAAATGAAAATTTAACTGCACTTTACCTGTGCTGAGGAGAGCTGATGGCGTAAGTGAAAGGTGGTGAGGAACGTGGATAGTAGGAGGGTTATTATTCTTTGGAGGGGTAGTCACCTTTTATAAAAACGTTAGGTAACTCTCTTTCTGGGGTTCTTTCTCTTTTCTGTCTCTTTGCACCGCTACAATATGCTTCAGACTCACTGGACCTATTTCTCACTAAAAACTTGTCTAATGAGGTTTGTTTCTGCCTGCATTTTAAAATGTTTTTGAAGTAAGACATGGCATTGTCATTGAAAAGATTTATGCTGCGGTTTGCTACAGCTTTGTCAAGGAAATTTTCACACATTTCCTTGATTAGTGAACTAAGACACTTCCTCAGTTGTCTTCTGTTGCTGTTCCTTCTGAAAGTCTTGGAGTTTTTCTATGGTGAGCTCAGTGTTGTGGTCTTTCACCAACTCCTCCACATCATCACCACTTACATTCAAGCCCATACACTTCCCTAGTGAGACAATATTCTCGACAGTAGGCTCAGCCTCAAAGCCTTCAAAGTATCTATCTGCTTCTGAGTCTGGCCACTATTTCTTCCAGGCTGAGTTCATGGTTTTCAAAGACACTTCGCTCCAGGCTTTGTCTATGATTCTCAAGCAATAGAGGATATTAAAGTGATTTTTCCAGAACTCTCTGAGGGTTAACTCTGTGTCAGAGGTCACATTAAAGCACTTTTGAAACAGTGCTTTTTTTTTTTTAGTTTCTTAAAGTTCGATATGTTCTGCTGGTTCATGGGATGAATGAGAGGAGTCGTGTTAGGGGGCAAGAGCTTCACTGTAATGAAACTGTACTCCTCCACCAACCCATCCTCCAAGCCTGGTGGGTGAGAAGGTGCATTGTCCATCACAAGAAGGGCTTTGAGTGGCAACTGTTTTTCCGTGAGATAATTCTTTACACTTGGGGCAAACACTTCATGGACCCACTCCATAAAAAATTGCCTGGTTGCCCATGCTTCACAATTAGCCCTCCACATGACATTTCGTTTACTTTTCAAGACATTATTTTTCTTAATAATCCTCGGGTTTTCAGAATGGTACACAAGCAAAGGCTTAAGTTTTAATTCCCCACTTGCATTACTACATAACAATAGAGTTAGCCTGTCCTTCATTGGCTTGTGTCCTAGCAGTGACTTCTCCTCCTTGGTGATGCAAGTCCTCTTTGACATTTTCTTCCAAAAGAGGCCTGTCTCATTACAGTTTAACACTTGTTGGGGAATAAAACCCTCAGCTTCTACAAAGTCCTTGAATTCCCTAACAAATTTCTCAGCAGCGTCTTTGTTAGAACTGGCACCCTCCCCATGTCTCACCACACTATGTATGCCACTTCTCTTTCTAAATTTTTCAAACCACCCCCAACTAGCCTTAAAGGCATAACTTGTATCAGCACTCGTTCCAGGGGTGTTTTTCAGGAAGTCAACATACAACTGCTTTGCTTTCTCATAAATGATGATCTCAGAAATGCTATTACCAGCTAACAGTTGTTCGTTTACCGAAATCAACAACAGTTTTTTTATCTCTTCCATTGTTTGTGATCTTTGTTTCGAAAGCACTGTCACTCCTTTTGCAACATTAGCTCCTTTGATGACCTTTTTATTTTTCAGTATGGTGCAGACTGTAGACTTCGCCATACCAAACTGTGTAGAAAGGTCAGACACGCGAACACCACTCTCATACTTCGCTATGAGATCTTTTCTCACCTCTATTGTGGATCTAACAACTTTTCTTTTTTGGTTTGCTGCTTTCATTTTCCTTCTTTGACCTCATGGAGGCTTATTTAATCAGAATATTTAGAAAAAACAAAAAAAAAAAAACAAAGAAAAACGAGAACGTTCGGGTCATCAGCCGGGTTATTTCGGGGGTTCGGGCCACGACAGCTTTGGGAACCGAGTTTATGTTCAACATCCGAGACATTTTTTTCTCAAACAATAAGTTCAAAAACCGAATTGTTCGAGAACCCAGGTGCCACTGTATTTTCTGGCTTAACTAGTGGTACTTTTAACGAACGTCGGGTTATATGATACACAGGATAAAGGGCCAAAGGCCTGTCGCTCTCTAGTTCTGAATATTTACTAAAATCTGACATGAACCGATCCTCGAGTCATCCATTACTTGACGCAAACCGACTGGTACGGGTTACTGGTTTACTGAAATTATTACGCAATGTATTAAGTACACATTAATTTTACGCTACAACTTAATAAGAGATGAACAAGCTGTGTATTATTCTAACAAACTAACACATATCTAAAGATTGTTTCACAGAACTTTGTAATCTAAGAGGCAATGAGTTATTTAAGGTTTTATATCTGATTTTTTTAATGCATATTTCTGTGCCAATACACGATATGCTTTTATTTTTTCTTGGTTTTACGCTTAATTCGTTTGGTTAATATTACCCTGAGTATGAATATATATATATATATATGTTTATCTAGATCTAATAAACGAAGTTTGTAATTATATGATTTATCTGTAAAGTTATCATAGGATAAATTTTAAATAAGAGGGAATCCTCAACAACATCGTCTGTAAATAGATCTCAAATCGGTCGAGAGATAGAGCTATTAGCTAAACGTTTGTACTTAAAAAACAGAAAAACAAAACAAACAAGAACACCAGAGCCATTTAACACTCCCACGAAAAGTGGGGCCTAATAGGCCCCAGAGCAACTTGAAAGGTTATTAATATTAGGCTAATAATTTTGTATTTAAATGAAATTGCCATTTAAATCCATTACTGAATGGATTAACGAGATTCCCACTGTCCCTATCTACTATCTAGCGAAACCACAGCCAGGGGAACGGGCTTGGAGAAATCAGGACTAGAAACGTCTTTTCGTAGGAGTGTTAATGAGACGCTATGTGACGCCTGAAAAGCAACTTTCACGCATCTGTTACGGAACTTCCATCGCGTTCAGTAAAGAACAAATATTAGAAATAAAGAAAGCATTACGAATGTTCTAAACAAATTAACATGTGTAATGAAAAATAGTTAAAATTTGGAAAAAAATATGGTTTTATTGCAAAATACATACACGATAGAAGCACTATGCACTGCAGCTCACTTGTTTATGTTTCTTTGTTATTAAGATCAAGTGCTCTGACCAGTAGCCCAATAGGTTTTCCTATTTAATATTAAACAGCGTTAAATCGTTGGTAAATGCAGGAAGAACTGTGGCTGGTTTTATCTTCACGTTTAATTCTACCATTGGTGTTGTTTTCCATCTCATTGAGGCCCGGCATGGCTAGGAGGTTACGACATTCGAGTCGTGATCTGAGGGTCGCGGGTTCGAATCTCTGTTATACCAACCTTGCTTGCCCTTTCAGCCGTAGGGGCGTTATAATGTGCGATCAATCCCACTTTTCGTTGGTAAAAGAGTAATCCAAGAGTAGACTGTGGGTGGTGATAGCTAGTTGCCTTCCCTCTAGTCTTACACTGTTAAATTAGGGACGGCTAACGCAGACAGCCCTCGTGTAGCTTTACATTTTCAGTAGTGTAACTGATCCTATCTTCAATCATATTTATTATTCATTTTTCTTCTTTGAATATTATATTTTTTTCACTTAACTATTCTATTCTCTTACATTTTGATTTTAAAAAATCCACAACTTTCATGGTCATTTTTATTTATTTTTTGTCTCATTCTTCTAATTTCCTGTCTCTTTGTTTTTGATCTTGAAATTTTGTGTGTCTGTTTCTAGTCTCATCTTAATTTCCAGTCTCGTTCCCGTTTTACATTTTCTGTATCTTTCTTCTCATTTTCTAATACTTTTCACTCTTTCTTCCTGACCTTCTTTTGATTACTTTATCATTTTCAGCAAAGTCCCGATATCACGATCAGGTTGCATCTTGAATTTCAGTCGAGGTTCTATCTTAGTTTCATCAAAATAATTCCACTTCTTACAGTTGTGTTGTAACATGTTCTATCGTTGGATGAGATATTTTTAACTATTTGGTGAAAATAATGCCAAGACCAAACCCATTTAACGTGTGTGTGTTTTTTCTCATACTAAAGTCACATCAGACTATCAGCAGGGTCCACCGAGGAGAGGCCCGGCATAACCAGATGGGTTAAGGCGTTCAACTCGTAATCTGAGGGTCACGAGTTCGAATCCCCGTCGCACCAAACGTGCTCGCCTTTTCAGCCATGGGGGCGTTATATAACGACAATCAATTCCACTATTCGTTGCTAAAAGAGTAACCCAAAAGTTGGCGGTGGGTGGGATGACTAGCTGCTTTCTCTCTACTCTTTCACTGCTAAATTATGGACGGCTAGCCTTCGTGTCGCTTTGCGCGAAATTCAAAAACAAACAAATAAATCCACCGAGGGGGAATAGAACTGCTGAATAAGATGTTTATTTTCAAAAGGTTGATCTGAAGAATAGAACTTGATGTTTCATGTAAGAGCTCTAAAAACCTCTGACATGAAATGATGAGTTTGATAGCATTAATTGGCCTAGCGCGTTAAGGCGTGCGCTTCGTAATCTGTGGGTCGCGGGTTCGCGCCCGAGTCGCGCCAAAACATGCTCGCCCTCCCAGCTGTGGGGGCGTTATAAAGTTACGGTCAATCCCACTTTTCGTTGGTAAAAGAGTAGCCCAAGAGTTGGCGGTGGGTGGTAATGACTAGCTGCCTTCCCTCTAGTCTTACACTGCAAAATTAGGGACGGCTAGCACAGATAGCCCTCGAGTAGCTTTGTGCGAAATTCCAAAAACAAAAACATAGCATTATTAGTTGGATATCATTAGTGTTAAGTTACTGTTTACCAAGCAAACATTTTTTTATTTCATTTATGTTAACCTTTTTCTATATGATAATATTCTATTTGTAAATTAGATAATACTGTTCTGAAGTATTATATATAGAAATACTTCGCACTCAGCCTGAATATGAAAATAGTTTGACACCGAAGATGTTCCTTTTACAGTTTGTGAACTACTATTAATCAATTTTTTTATGTAGCATTTTTCAAAGGAAGGTGAGTAATTTGTTAACATCAGTTAAAATATGAACGAAGTAGTTTACAAAGTAATTAAAAAGACCCATGGTGAAAAGGTACTCAAAATAAATGGTACTAAAAGACAAATAATAACACATAATGTTATAAAAACTAATCTTTTCAGTTGTTTTGTAGACTAATTTATCACTGTTGATAGAAATGTTTAAAAATGACACTAAACATAAAGCTGTCTCTAACATTCATATCTCAATCAATGATACTGAAATTAAATATTTTAAGCCTAATTGTCTTTAAGACTTGCATTGTTTTTTTGCTACTAACAGTAACTGAGATGTAGGCTTAGATAAGATATAAGGTAAGTAATAATAATTTATTTGTATACATATAAACTTATATTTGGTTAGAAAGTAGCATACATGAATTACTTATTACTTGTACTAATAAACTGGCCTGGCATGGCCAAGCGCGTAAGGCGTGCGACTCGTAATCCGCGGGTTCGCGCCCGCGTCGCGCTAAACATGCTCGCCCTCCCAGCCGTGGAGGTGTATAATTTGACGGTCAATCCCACTATTCGTTGGTAAAAGAGTAGCCCAAGAGTTGGCGGTGGGTGGTGATGACTAGCTGCCTTCCCTCTAGTCTTACACTACTAAATTAGGGACGGCTAGCGCAGATAGCCCTCGAGTAGCTTTGTGCGAAATTCCAAAACCAAAAAAACTAATAAACTACATATGAATGCCATTTTAATATACGTGCATAGGTTTCCACAGGATTTTACTAACCATCACTGCCTGAGGTAATTATTAAACACAGACAACATTGACCTATAACCTACATTATCAGTCTGTATGTGCTCGATCTGAAACCTGGCAAGACAACATTTTGCTCAATAACGTAATAGAAATCAACCAGATTAATAAAGTAATAAACAAAGTAACTATAAGAAATCCTGCATTTGCACTGGTATTGGGACCTGAAACTGTGAATTTGTGCTACAAAAATATGAAGTACACTTCCTCTTTACATTGGCTGGAAAAAATAGCATTGTTTAAGCCAGGGGTTCTTAACCAGGGGTGCCTGCACCCCTAGGGGGTGCAAAGATGATTCCCAAGGGGTGCGAGGATGCCCATGAATAATTAAAGCAAATCTATTTTTACATAAGAGTATGCTTAATATTTTTATATTTAAGTTTCCAGGGGGTGCGAGAAATGATTACTGATTTGAAAGGGGTGCAAACACTGAAAAAGTTTAAGAACCACTGGTTTAAGCTATGAAGAATCAATCTCTGCAATTTTTTTTCATGTTAGTCACACACATTCTTTAAATATTTTGGTAGGAAACATAATTTTCGGACCATTTAGTCCTGAACAAGTGATTAGTGTTGTGGCTCGCTTTCTTATATCTTATTATACTTTTCAGTCTTGTGTCCTTTCTGAGATATTTTTTAAAGTGGTATTGCCACAGTAATTTTGAAACTGTTATTCTACATTTTCTTCTAGTGTGGAACAGGAGGGTGTTTGAACTCTTTTTGCAGTTAGTTATAATTATGGTAGGGAAACAGTCTGTTAACACTGTAATGGAAATGGAAGTTCCATAAGTTTTTCAATTCAAATAGACATTTATTGTAATAATTTCATGTAAGAAAATTTTTGTATGACATTCGGCTTGTTTTGAGACTTACAAACTGTTTTGTTTTTTTTCAAAAAGTGATTTTGATGTGTTCAAGATTCTTAGGTTATTAATGTTCATTCAAACGTATAGTAAGTCAGATTGTATGTAAAATTAAATTATTTATGCATTGACATCAGCAACAAAAACTGCTTCTATTTTTATGTTACAAAGATGGACAAACCATGTTTATAACTAGGGGAAAATTTTTTGGCACCTATCTGGATGGCTGCTACAGGTTTACAAGAAGTGGTCAGTGCATAAAAAGGGTGAGTGTGTTCATGAAAATCACTCAGTGGGAGAGTGGCTGCTACTTAATAAACCAAGAACAATTGGGTCTTTCTGGTGAATTTCTTGAAATGGGTAAGGCTTAAGTTTAACTAAAATAATAATGTGAAAATAATTACAATAATGGATATGTATGTTCTGCATAGAAACATGGACAGGTTAAAATGGTATTTTTTTCCATGTTTGTGGAACGCATTTAAACCTTTAATTATGACCTAGTCTGTATGTAACTCAAGTGGCTTTAAATTAAGTTATTCTACTTTAAAATAACTGACTAAATGGCTACTAGAAAAGTGGCAATCACATAAAATCTTTTGGTATTTTGGAGAAAAGTGTGAAATACAGGGAAACATGTCTTAAATATCTGTAAAACAGCTACACCACCTGAATGATTAGTATTATTTGGAACAGCAATTTTAAAGGACCTTGTCTGTGTTTTAGTTTGTTTGTTCTTTAAATGAAACACTATTAATATGCTACTTGATTTTGATGTTAATTTTTCTGTATTTACATTTATGTCAAACTAGAAATTAAATCTATTATTCAACCACCTCCAGACCTGAATCAACTCCATTAGGTTAGATTTTCTCTGTAATAAAGCTTGATACTTCCAGGAGTCACCACATGTATTATAGTTATTGTAGTCCATTAATTACAGCAACTTTAGACTATATTTAAATGTCTAGTTCCATTAATAATAAAAACTTCCTAAATCATTAAATGTACAATTTAGTTAATAAACCTTTCTGTAATTTATTATCCTTCTCTAGTGTTGCAGTTTGGATTTGTCACAGTTTTTGTGGCTGCCTTTCTTCTGGCACCATTGTTTGCTTTACTGAACAACATCATAGAAAGTAGGCTCTATGCTAGGAAGTTTATTACTTTTTTCCAACTACCTGTGGCAGAAAGAGTTAAAAGCATTAGTGAGTGCACAGTGTGGAGAACACAGTAAGCTTTTTATTCTGTTAAGAAGTAATTAAATTGACAGAAATCACAATGTGAATCTTTTAAAATACAGACAATAATGCAATGATATAGAACTTTTTTATGATGTACAAACTCTCTTTCATAAACTGATTGAGGACTGATATCAGTAAATAATAGCAATCACTTTGATAGTCATGTGTGAATCAATCAGTTGTAAGAAATATTTGGATTCTAGCCTGTAGGTATTTTCATTGTCATTATGACATTCAAGTTACCCAGATAGTTAATTAATGTAATACACACACTTTGAAGTTTGTTTTATTTCATACCTTGATTTTTTTACACTAAATATACACAGAAGAGTTATTAGAGTTAATTAATAACGTCTGATTAGTCTTAATTCATAACTTAGCTGAGATATATTTGTATATAATCCATTTTATACATGAATATAATGTTATTGAAAGAATTGTTCTGTAAGCAAAAAAAAGAATTGTTCTGTAAGCAAAAAACTAATAAAAAGATTTAGACAGTAAAGTTATTGAAATATATTCCAGTTATTCTAATATTTTGATTTTATTTTGGTAGGAATATGGTACAGAAATCTTGATTGTATTGGAAAGTTTTCTGTTATCACAAATGTAAGTATACATTGTATATTAAACAATGTTTTTACTTGCTTGTTTTTTACACTGATTGATAGTAACAGTACTTAAATTGATTGTGGTGACAAATGAATGTTTCATATGTGTATCAACGTAAAGCAAGACACCTTCAGAATTTGTGTAAATGAAACTTTTTCAACTTGCTATTATACAATACTGTGCAAAAGTGTTAGAATAAGAGAATATTGCAAAATGTACATACCTCTGCAGACAATAGCTTTTTTTTATATTTAGGGTTTTCACCTTTTACCCATCCAAGCACTGAACACACTTGCTCTGGGTTTTTATACCCCACTCAAATGCCCTCAACAAATTTTGATTTGCAAAATTGTCCACCAACTTAAATGTGCCTTCTATCTAAATACTGTATATAAGCACTTCATTCAGAGAACATAATCACACTTCCTTGACAAAGCATTTGGTGCAGGTTTTTACAAATAACAATGTTGTAATTATTAACAATTTACGTGGTGACTTTGAAAATGATTGACATTTCTACAGTTACATCTTCAGTTATATTTATAAATTAGTTCAAAAAAAAAAAAGGACCAATGGGTATGAATTCCTGTGTTAATATTTCAACTTTGAAAACCAACCAGACCTCTCCTCCTCCACCTCTGTTATCTGGTGTTTGTCAATAGCCAGGGGAGGGGTCACTCTCAGTCAAAGCTGTCCATGATATGATCATTTGCGAGATGGAGACATCCATGCAGCCCAATGGTATTTCTCTGGGTGGTTCTGAGGCAGTTTTTGCAAATGATCTAGTACTATCTGAGGAAAATTTACACTAACTTTTTCTCTTTCCTTCTGTTACTAGGTTGGCCTCAACAGAGGATCATTTTGATCAACTTTTTCTTTCTCCTTTAGTTGGTTATTCGAGTTTGTGAGGTTTTAGGGATCCCTCTAATTGTATTTAACTCTACTCCTGTCTGGTTGGTGGAAAGAACAACAAGTGACTAGTTGGTTTTTCTTCTTTCTAATATTGCTATTCATACTAAAATATTTGCAGTTAAGATACAGAGGACGAGTTGATGATTTTGTTGATATCTGCCTCAGTCAGATTGTCTTTTTCAGTTCTTTGTGTGGTTTCCTGGCATGTTTGCTCTAGGGATTTATTGAGTAGAGATACTTAGTTAGAGAGGGCTCATTTACCATCTTCTACCCTCAGGGTGTTAAGTGAAGCTCCTTTTCTCAATTACATGTTACTTACTGGAGTTCCAGAGGTGTTAAAATCATGAATTAATACAGCCCTTATACATTTATCTTTATCATCCTTTGATTCTTGTCTTTCTTCAGCATCTGGCACTAATTTGGAAGAAGTATAGACCTTTATTGTTTCCCAGGTCTATTGATTCCCACAATAGATTCCTTTCTCTTGAGGTTCTTTAGCTTGGGCAGACTGACAACAACAGTGTTAGTGACTATTCCATGGGTGGGGGGAAGCATGATTACAACACTTTCTGGACATCTGAAGTTCGTTCATCAGGGATCCACCATTATCTGGCCAACCTGTTGCTTTTCACTTCCAACAGAATCACAATAAATGGAGCTTTATTCCCAGGCTATAAGAGAATTGTTAATCAAAAGGGCAGTAGAGAAGGTCAGCCCTGTTCTTTCAAGATTTTATTTCTATTTATTCAGTGTAACCGAGAAGACAGGAGATTGGCATCCAGTCATTGTTCTGTCTCAGCACAACCAGTTTTTAGATCCTCCTCACTTTACAATAAAATCCTTTATCAACCTACTATGACACTTTACACCAGGGCTTTGGGTGATCGATTTTGATGTTACTAATACTTATTCCAACAGAACAAATATTTTCTCATATTTGTGCACAAGGGTCAGGTGCTGCAATTCAGGGCTTTACCTTCTGGTCTTGCGTCGGCACTTTATATCTTCTACAGAGTTGTTCAAGCTTTTTTCTTCGCCAACGTTCCTCGAGTCTATGCATATATCATCATACAGATGACTGGCTCCTTCTAGTCAACTAGCAGAACAACACACTCAAATTCTCTTTTCAGAAGCCACAAATGATCTTTGTAATCAAACTGAAGAAATCCATTCTGTTCTCAGTGCAATATCTCATTCATCTGGATATGTTTTCAATACTCACATACATCACACTCAACCAACCCCTATCAGGCTTTTATTTCTGTCTCCTACTGCATGGATGGTTTTATCTTTTCTGGGGATTTGGGCATCCTTCAGCTTCTCATTCCTTTTGAGATAAGCACATATGAGGTTCCTTCAGTGGTCACTGTGCAGTTAATGGATCATGCATTCTGATACTTCGGATCATCCTGTCTCATTACTCATAAGCAAAATTGTCAGTTGCAAAGTGGTTAGATTGGAACCATCCATTACTGGAGTATTTATTCCACCATCTTGTCCTGAGATCCATCTGTGCACAGATGCATCTCTTCAGAGATTGGAGACATATTCATGATCAGGAGTTCCAGGGTATTTGCACAGGAGACGTGTCTACTTACCATGTCAGTGTTTTTGATCTCCATGCAGTAAATTTAGCAATGGAAGTCTATCTTGGAGGGAAAAATTTTTTCATGATACATTCTGACAATTCCACAGTAGTATTTCAGATTTCTTTTCAAGGAGATGTGCATTCTCAAAACCTTTGTTTGTGTACCTTGCATCTACTCTACTGGGCTTATTCCCATTGCATTAATGTTTTAGCATGTTGTGTTCATAACTAAGTAAAAGTTGGTGATAGTACAGAACATATTAATGTTTGTAGAAACAAAAAACAATCATTTTAACCTTTGTAATCTCACTACAGAGCAATGTAGTCCTATTACATTTTAGAATTAAATAGTTTAATAATACTAGAAAACAAAATTGATCATTACCTTTATTTCCAGTTTTATTGACCAAATATTATATTCAGTTTACATTTCACCAGATGGGTCACTGAATGGATTGTTGAACTTCACTCTATTATATTTCAATAACAATATCAGTGACTTTTCTGTTGATGTGAATATCATTTCTGAAACTGACACCAGTGTTGAATACTGCAAATAAATGTTAATTTTGTTTTATTGTTTTAAAGTAACAGAGCATTAAAAACAATGTGTATGTGATTAAAACCCAGTGTCATGTCTCTTTAACACTACTGATATGGGACATCAAAGTGCACTAGTTGCAACCATTTTACATACATTCAAACTTTAATTCTACTGACATGGAATATCAAAGTGAACAAGTTAAAACCATTTTATGCAGATTCAAACATTAACCCTTCTGAAATGAGACATCAACTGCATAAGCCATAACCATTTTACAGATTCAAACATTAATTAAATTACTTTTTATGATATATGCATGTTGAAACAGACTAAAAATATCGTAGTACAACCATGGTTAAAAAAAAATGCAAATCCAAAATAAAACTTTTAAATAACTACAGATTTTACCATTCATATCAGTACAGTTAGTAAACCTAGTCCTCAGTGTTAATTATTTTAATAAATAAGGGAATTAAAAAAAGAAGCAGAAGAATTTAAAAACTAATTTTTAAAAATATTTCAAATTTAAACAACTTCTTAAGATCAACTGTAATATTGAGCAATAATTCAAACTTCAATTAAGAATCAAGGAAGGGTTTTTATGAAGTTATTAGACCATGAGGTTACATCTCATGTTACTGGCTACTACCATAAACCTATCTGATCTTTCACAACTTTAATGTTTGTACCTCACCACCAGGGGAAGCTTGTGTTAATTTAATAATAGATACATACTTAACATCAACATGCTCTAGCTAGAAGATAAGTTGGCACATTAACTAAAATATCATAGTTAAACTACATGATTGAAGGAATAGTAAAAACACAAAATGAAACTACAACAAAATAAAAGTAGAGTTTGCTGTCTCACAGTGTTAATAAACTTCAAATCAAAACACAATTTATAATTTATTAACACTGTGAGACAGCAAACTCTACTTTCTGATTTCAGTAATAAATAAATAAATTCTCAGTTTGTACCTTACTCCATGATTTGATGATGCTCTGACTTTTCATTTATAGATTTTTTTTTTTTTCTCTTCTCTTCTGGAAATGTATACAACATAACATAAACACATACAAACTAAAATATACAATTTCAATCCAAATGACGTATCTCTTCATTATCCTCTGTTCTTCAAGAAATGTCTCTTTAACGTTGCTATTGGACATCTTTATAACCAATGAAAAGAGTGTATTCTATACATAAGTCAGGCAAATTTCTTTTTATTTTGCCTGTCAAAGCCAATACTTCACAAAGCTCGCCTGATAGATTTAGACAAAAAATGTTGCTTTAAGCAGTAATGAATTTATTTTTATTTTTATAAACCTAATTGTAGGTCAGTTAGAAATTACAGTAGTTTTAGAATTCTATTCAAGTGCATTATTTAATATTTTTTAATGTAACATAATTATTCATAGTACTAAACAGAAATAGTATTATCCTTCTATAAACATAAAAAATAATTACGAGATATTTCATTATATTCACCATTGATTTAATTTTTATTCTAAAAGAAGTAACATTTGCACAAAACTTTAAAACTTTTTCTCTGAGGAAGATAGAAGGATTGTTTCTAGATTCTGTTTTGTGTGCAGTAACAAAGTTATACAAGAGAGAGAACTTTACTGACTTCATCTTCAGAAACATTTGAATCAACTGCAACTGCTCTTTTAATGACTGTATTTCAGGATTGATACACAAATATTGTTTAAATAAAACACAATAGAACTTGAAGATAAAACACTTGGATGATGTTATTACTTTTCTGCTGGTACAAATCTATTAAAATTTTCCAGGCATCAGATCCACAAAGTTCCAGCAAAATATCCTTACCCAATAGGATTTCAAAGGAACGTTTTTTGGAAAGAAACTATAGAATTATTTTCTAACAATTAGATATAACTAACAAACTTGCATATTGTTGTTCATACGAGGTCTGTTCAAAAAATACGCGGACTGTTTGAATTGCGTGGCTCCAGTTTGTTCCAGGGGAATCCGCTTGGTGTCGCTAGTTTCGCACTGATCAGCTGATTCCGACGCCATTTCCCGATTGCAGATATCTTCATTTGTGTATTAGCTATGCGGTTTTAAGTGAAGTGCGATTTTTTTCGTTTGGCAGATTTCAGAATGAATGACCTGAAGGAGCAACGACTTGCTGTGAAATTTTGTGTTAAACTTGGAAAATCTGCAACTGAAACTTTTGCTATGCTTAACATGGCTTACGGTGATGTTGCTATGAAGCGTACGGCATGTTCCTAGTGGCATGAACGTTTTAAGGATGGTCGACAGTCCATTGAAGATGATGAGCGTCCTGGACGTCCACGTCAACTGACGACCCACACGTCGACAAAATCAACACCCTGGTGCGGGCAAATCGACGTCTGACTGTCAGGGAGCTTGCTGAAGAGTGTGGGATATCAGTTGGATCTTGTTACAAGATTTTGACCGAAAAATTGAAGATGCACCGCGTTGCTGCGAAATTTGTGCCTCAGAACTCGTGAGTTTTTGGCCAAACACTCGATCATTGTTCTTCCCCACCCCCCCTACTCACCTGACCTTGCTCTTTGCGATTTTTTCTTGTTCCCCAAACTCAAAAGACCCTTGAAAGGAAGAAGATTTGAGACGATTCCCGAGATTAAGGCAAATGCGACGAAGGAGCTGGAGGACATTACAAAAGAAGCGTACCAGGACTGTTTCAACAAGTGGAAACACCGTTGGGATAAGTGTGTGCGTTGGGGAGGAGAGTACTTTGAAAGGGTCCCAGACCTGTAACTTCTAAATAAAGTACATTTTGTTTTATGACGTCAGTCCGCGTATTTTTTTAACAGCCCTCGTATAAGAACACAAAATGTACTTAGTTGTTTAAGTTAGCAAGTTAACTTTTTTTAAAAAAACGTAACTGAGTACAGATAATTTTAAGATAAAGTTGAAATTTTGTAAAATGCAAAACATCCACTATAAGTTGTTTACAATACTGGCTTCTATTTTAAAGTCATTTTATTTCATGATTTCTTCATTCATGTATCAAGACCAGAGAGCCCTCAACAGTAAACAACAAGTATGAATACAAGTCAATTTATTGGCATCTTGTTGTAGCTCACTTGGCTTTCATTGTTATTTTTGAAGTTGGAAATAATTTGTTTTCCAATTATAACTCTTATTTTTGATTGGACTTAATTACAGTTAGAGTTTATTTTAGTTTATATTAAAAAGAATCAATTTACAGTAGCTTTCACTTTAGGATATAAAATACAACCTTCTTTCTTCAAAAGATAGAATATTTTTAAACCTTAACAATATTTGTAAACAAATTGAAAGTTTTGTAGAACTAACCTTAGACTTTCAAAGGTTTAAAAAAATATCTCAGGTGTGTGTGTGTGTGTATTATCATCCCAAGAGACTTTATTTAACCAAAGTTTTCAAAACAAATATGAAGTGTGAATAGCTTTTATTAAATCACCTTTTATTTGTAATTTAAATTTTTTGAGGAAGCTAAACATATGTTTCAGTGTAAACAAACCCACAGAACCAGTTGAGAAATACTATATTAAATTAACTTCAGGGGAGTTGAAAACTTTTTAACATTTACTGTGACTGAAAATGTATGAACATTATAATTATTTTCAGTTGTTTTTAATGAAACAACATAAATAGGCTATAAATAGGTAATACATTTTAATACAGCCAGGACAATCCTAGAATGTTTATAAAATCTTCAGTTACATTTACCAAATTATCCTTCACAAAATGTGAAGGATTTGATTAATCATTTTTGTTATAAAACTATCCTTTTGTATTATCTAATTTTATAAGTGTTAAATTTTTTGTGGCTTCTGTTCATCCAGTATAATGTTTGTCGCACTGATACTGTTCTGAATGACTGTACATGCTTATTAGTAATTTAAGAAAATTTCATGATTTAATCATTGTTGAGAAAGTTTTATAATCTGTATTGGTTAAACAGTGTTATGTAAAAGGATTATGTTTTAAAAACTGCTCCAGTGAAACTTATGTTTTTATTTCTTTTAGAGTCTTGTTTTTATCATCACATCCTTAATTTGTTGGTTGATCCCTAACATTCCAAAGTCTTTGAAACTTCAAATCAGACATTGAAATAATATCATCAATAATATTATTGAAGAAGAACTAAGAAAACTGAAGGATGTCGAGGTTCGAAGTAGAGATAAGGCACGACTTCATAACATTGATTTACAGATTAGTAATATTTCACAGAATGCACTCAACAGAATAACAGCACATTCAGTTAATTGATGTAAGAGCTAGTTTGTTGTGTTTGACTTTCAAACTTTCATCCAAACAACTTGATATTGTATTTTCAAATTTATGTATGTATTGATACTGACCTGTAAGTTTTTCAATTTTTAGCAGATTACTTGAAAGTTACATAGTTTTATAGAAAAAAATGGTAAATGTGCATTACTCACACTTAAATGTGGTCCTTTAAAATGGTTTTGGTCTACATAAATTTAAAAATATTTGAATATTTCCCAGGTAGTTGTTTATTGATACTTAAAGATTTACTATGTGATATCTCTGACCAAAAGTATTAAATGCCCCAAATATAATAAATTATTCATCATATTACATTTAGTTCCAAAACACACTTATTTCTGCTGCCATTTATA
This sequence comes from Tachypleus tridentatus, assembly GCF_004210375.1. NCBI lineage: Eukaryota > Metazoa > Arthropoda > Merostomata > Xiphosura > Limulidae > Tachypleus > Tachypleus tridentatus. Next base: position 84,291,852 of record NC_134836.1, on the reverse strand, counting down.
ACTATTACTCAACCACCAGGATTTCAATCTTTATCCATCTAAGCATCAATATGATTTTTTCTCTCTTGCTCCAGTCTTTGATACCACACTCAGTTGCCCTTGGCAATATACCATCCTCCTACATCAGTGCTCTCTCTATACTGGTAGTGTATATCAGCCCCTTTTTTAGATAATGTTATCACTTTTTCTTGACAGAATGTTTAGGCACAGTTTTCTTTACACAAGTGCTGCCACCCAGTGGCACATAGTGTTAGACTTTGGGTTTCAATGCTCATGATGGGCAGAGCAAAGATAGCCCATTGTATTGCTTTGCATTTAATTTCAAACAAACAAAACATAAGTGCTGCAATAATTGACATACTAGGTTGTGATTTTTGTGTCACCTAGTGGCTTTTTCTGGATAACTCATTATTTGAAAAAAAAAATTGTGACACACCATTTTGAGTCATGAATTCACAGGTTACTATTTCTAGTATGGAGGCTAATCAGCCCTCCTTTGTTCTTTTTTTTTTTTTTCTAGTATCTGTCAAAGATCAGAGGGGGTCATTCTCAGTTGAGGCTATCTGTGATCTTATTTGTTGTAAGATGAAAACTTTTATTTGGTTTAGGGATGTCTCTCCAGGGGGTTCTGAGGCTGAAGAGAATTTGGATTTTTTTTTTTTTTCCCCAGTGCCTGTGTTTACTAGGTCAGCTTCTCATGAGACCATATAAGACTCTGACAGCCAATGAGTGGGATAAATCTTTCTCACCAATTCTTTGGACAGATGTTTCTCATCTCTATGATCAATCATACACAGATAATTTGTGTCCTGTCAGAGCCCTGAGGCATTATGTGCCTAACACTAACTTCTTTTGGGATGATGGAACTAGAGTCTTTGTTCATTGATATTCTTCAGTTTCCTGATATGTGTTCCCAATTATTTAGATAAGTCAGCTTTGCAAATTGTTCTGTGTTGCTTGTTCTGGACTTCCTTTCCAGGCAAGGAAACTTCTGAGTGCTGCATGTCATCAGATTTGTGAGATTTCTATATCTTTAGCTGCCCATTTGAGGACATTGTATGGGCTATTTTTGAGCCTTTTCCAAATACTTTTCAATCACATTCTTTATATTATCTGGCAGTTTCTTCCTCTGAGAGTTTTCAACTACCCTTTGTGTCCATTTGGACAACATCTGCTAGATTACAAGGAAGAATAAGCATTTTGTGTCCTTCTCTTGCATCTCTTAATTTTCACAGTCCCTTACCCCAATTTTTTTTTCACTGGATCCCACTCTGTGGCAGTTTTTGACCAGATAGGTGTGCTTTTATTAGTCCAGTTTTACACTAACAACTAATTTAACTGTACCAATTGTAACAAGCTCTGTAGAAATAAGCTGTTTCATAAGATCATCCAGAAGCTTACCAAATGGTATTACTTATGGACTATCATGAGTAAAGCTAAAGGGGATTCTGCTCATCCATGCCATTCATCAGTTTTGATAAATTTTACTTTTACAAATTTAGGGAATTTAGTTCACCTATTTCATTGTTTCCAGAACACTGTTCCTCAAGACTCCCCAGTGTGCATTACATCCCAGATACTACTGGTACAGCTAGGGAGTTTTTAACACATCCAGTTTCCAGTTATTGGGGTGGTGAACAGAGGCTTTTCCTTCAGTGTTTGAGTGTTTTCATCTGATGTTGGAGAAGAGGGCAAAGTTGAGAGTATAGTACCAATGGCAGTTGATAGTGATATAAAACACTGGAGCAAGAAGTAAAACATCAGACCAATGTTTAGATGGGCAAAGAGCAAAACCCTGATGGTCAAGTAATAGTTATAAGTGTGAGTGGAGGTAAATTATTGGAAGTACATTTTCAATTTAGAAAAATGTTAACATAAGTTATCATTGACCTGTGTAGAATTTGAACAAGGCAGAGTAAACAGGTTGATAATAACATCTAATCAAATATTTGTGGTGAGTGAAGTCCAAAATTAAGTCTAACAGGGAAAGTTTTCCTACACTTATGTACCCCAAGAATAAGTGATGAATACTGTATGTTATTTAGAAGAGTTCTGTTTTTACTTAACATTTGATGTATGACAACCTCAAAGGCCAAACCTTCTTAAATCTTATACAGAAACAAATATCTTGTTTCTGTTTATATACTTAATGTTCACACCATCTTTGTGACAGCAGTTTTAAACTATCTTGTAGCTTGTGTTATAACACTCATGTTCTCCTTTGTAGAACGTTTTTAAGTACTTAAAGTTGTGAGAATATTGTGTTCAATATTTTGATAGATAATGATCTTGTGTCTTTTAATGTTTTATGGGGACGTGTTCTGTTTTTTTAACCAAATTTCTACATTTTACATATCTTTTAGAACAGAGGTCAGCAACCTTTTGGGTCTTGGGAGCCAATCTGAATTTAGAACAAGAATATTGCAGGAAATCAAAATAAACTCTTATGTTACATACAAACACTTAATGAAATACCAGATAAGTAAAACTAAAGAAAATATAAATTGATTATAATATTTACAGAGTGTTCGTTTAATAAGATTGGTGCTGTTACATTGTTTCATTTCTTTCTCTGAAGTCTGTTTCCCAGCTGGTCAAATGTAATTTCATGTTCAGTTTTCTGCTATTAGTACTGAGCACAGGTTGTTTCTGATGTAGGAAAATGTCTGAATATACACGTAGAACCAAACATTGTTAAGATGAGATAACACTGTGGAAGTGGAAGACCATTCTAGAGTTGGAGAATAGTTATATTTGTGCCCCAGTTTCTTCAAATCAATCCAGTTGTATAGTTTTGGGAAAGTTTCTAGATTAGTGCTTAGCATGTCAAACTTCTCAAGCCAGATGCCTGGATCCTTAAGATCACCAACTTCCAGTTCTAAATCTCCAATTATGATGTTGGAAATAATCATCTGATCCAATTGTTCCACATAAGATTCATGTTGGCAGATACAAACTTGAACAAGGTGATGTGCTCGCAGAAGTCTAAAGAACAAGACTTGAACAGTGTTACAATCTGTCACAGTTACAAATTGTTATCAACTTTATCATTTGTGTATGAATTTCAAACTTGTGTTCAGAGTTTGTTTTCAGAAACACCATTGTTAAAATAATGTTTACTCTTTGAACTGTTTTAGTGTCTCCACAATGTTAATTTCCAGTGTTTTAAAATAATGATAATTCAGGAATTAAAGTTTTGAATTTTTACACTAGTCATCACTTTTTTTAAATCATTGTTAAATAGGTTTAGTAAAAAAAAGCTATAATTTTAAAAAGATCTTGAACTAAATTTTGTTCAGAGGAAGTTTATCTCAACCCTCCTTTCTTTAGTTTAAAATTTATCATGTATATTGTTTTTATCAGTGTCAGTAAATGTTGGTTGTCATAATTTTTTTAAGTACGCTGTCAAATTATCAACAGAAAAAATTGTTTATATGATTGTAACAAAGAGTAAACTAAAGTTATTTGATTAACTCAAGGAAACTTATTTGAACTTAGTGAAAACTTCAGTTTATGAATTAGTACTTACTATTATAAATGTGTGCATTAGTAAAAAATATTGAATATTCATCAAGATGTATTGGATACAGCTTCAGATTTTAAACAGATTTGTGTTATGTACTTGTTATAATCCTTTAATAATAATTTGAATCATTCATTCGGGTGAATGAAAATTGTAAAGTAAATAAAAACTAGTTTCTTTAAAATGATGTATGTTTAGCTTTATATATGCAAAAACGGCTCGTTTGGGTTGAGAAAATATTTTACATAGAAAAGCGAACAACGTTTCGCCCTTCTTCAGTCATCGTCAGGTTCACAAAGAAAGACCGGAAGCTGACCACATGTTTGGAAGGGGTTGTGTAACTGAGTGTTGGAATGTAGAGGGCGGTGTTAGATGTTTGAATATATAATTTTATTTTATTATATTAATATAGGTATAAAGGTGTTCCTTTATATTGGTTTATTTTGGGTTTAAGTTGTTGTATAAGTAAGGCTTCTTTAATTTTGCATTTGTTTGTTTGTTTCTTTATTTAGTATTTGAGTATTTTTCATGGTTATGTTGTGTTTATTTGACTTGCAGTGTTTGAAAACGTGTGAAGGTGACTTTTTATGTTCTTTGAATCTGGTTTCCATTTTTCTACTTGTTTCTCCAATATAGAAGTCGTGGCAGTTATCACATTGTATTTTATAAATAATGTTGGTGTGGTGTTTGTCAGTGTAGTTTTTACATAGTATAGACCTCAGTTTTGTGCCGGGTTTTTGAATAAATTTGGTATTAACTGGAATGTCATATTTTGTCACTAATTTTTGCCAAATGTTGGTTATTTGTTTGCTGATGTCAGGAATATATGGTATACAGCAGTATATGGTTTCGTGGTTTTTTGATTCGTGAGCTGTATTTACTTTAGTTGGTTGATTTTGCTTTCTGTCTAGGTGTGTGCGTATAATGTTTTCTACGGTTTGTGGAGGAAACTTATTGATGTTGATGAAGTATTGTTTTATTTTGTCTAATTCATCGTTAATTTTATCTGGTGAGCATAGTTTTATGGCTGTGTTTATTTGGTTTCTTAGTATGTTGAATTTTTGTTTTGTTTCATGTGCTGAGTCCCAAGGAATGTATAGTCCAGTATGGGTGATTTTTCGGTGGATTTCTGTTTTGAATTGTGTGTCAGTTCTTGTAATTTTGAGGTTAAGAAATGGTATTTGATTGCTTTCTTCATGTTCACATGTGAAGTTAATGTTGGGATGTATAGAGTTAATGTGATTGAAAAAATTAAGAATGTGTTCTGTAGATTTGAATCCCGCAACCGTGTCATCTACATATCTGTACCAATATAGTGGTGGATGTAATGCTGTGTTAATTGCTTGCGTTTCAACTTGTGTCATAAAAATATTGGCTAGAATTGGTGATACTGGGTTGCCCATGCTTAGGCCATTTGTTTGTATATAGTTGTGGTTGTTGAACATGAAGTTTGTCTTTATCGTGGTGAATTCTGTGAGGGGAATTCTGTGAGGGTTGCTAATTGGTTGCTGGGAATGTCTATAGTTGGGTTAGGGTCTCGGATATAGAGTTCTAAGGCTATCTTGCAGGCTTCACTGGTTGGAACTTCTGTAAAGAGGGATATCTGCACCAGTCATCCCTCATTTAGCAATGTAAGACTAGAGAGAAGGCAGCTAGTCATCACCACTTACCGCCAACTCTTGGGCTACTCTTTTATCAAAGGACAGTGGAATTGACTGCACGTTTGAACCCGCGACCCTCAGACTATGAGTCAAGTGCTTTAGCCACCTGACCATGCAAGGTCAGGGAAGAAGGGAGGGAAATGTGAGAAGAGGAAAGTAGCTATTAGAAATAGAATTTCAGTTAAGGAAAATTATATCTTTCGATAGAGTACTTTCTCTCTTCTCCAAGTATTAGCTTGAATCCTACATTGAATTGGAAGAGAGAACTAAAGGCTTATGCTTCAAAAGCATCTAAATGACACCCCTTAATTGAAAGGAACAGGTAAGGATATATGAGGAGGGGCACTGCATCACATTTGTGTCATAAATATCTTTTCTATGACAAGTGATAAGTTCAAGAGGACCAGACACGGAACAAGAAGAGCACATGTGTGTGGTAGAGGATGGAGCTAGAAAGAGACATAAAAGAACTGGAATCACTAAATCCCATGATGAATGGTGGGTAAGAGATGATGTGTTCCAAGACTTTGAGTGGCTAGGCTGTAAGGAGCTAGACTTAGTAAGTCAACTACATCCAAAAACCTATCTCATTCAGTACTGACATACTCGGAAAAAAATGAATGAGGACTGATGCCTTCTCCACCTCAAGTCCTAGGGCTCAGAGGGAAACTCACCAGAAAACTTCAAGAATGCACAGGATGGCCTAATGGCAGGGATTGAGAATGTGTCATTTAGAATCTGATAGAACGCCATCACATTCACTCGACCCCCGCAACCGTGAACAAGTTCGAAACGATCCAAGTCATCAAAAATCTCATAATGAGGGAACCAACAACAGAAGTGAAAACATGCCACAAATACTTTTTGAAACTTATTACACAGTGGAGCAATCGAGAGGAATATTTGTTTGTTTGTTTTGAATTTCGCGTAAAGCTACACAAGGGCTATCTCTTCTAGCCGCCCCTAATTTAGCAGCGTAAGACTAGAGGGAAGGCAGCTTGTCATTACAATCCACCGCCAACTCTTAGCATGAACAGGAGACAGCGTTACGTGAGTCTGGTGATAGCAATGTTCTACTGGTGTACAGGTGATGCATAGTGATTTACATGAGCGACATCTTGGAACTTTAAATTCCAACAGAGAGAGGGATTAAGGCTTGTAATATGCATTAAAAAAAGGTTCGAAAATAGAGGACAGCTCAAAACGGGAAAGTTAATCTTGTGAGGGAAGGGAGAACACCATATCTTAGTTAATTTTGCCCAGTTTTATCCAAGTAGTATGTTAAAATTTATTAGAAGTTATTTGGACATAATTCAATATACAACGAATAAAAAACATGTATAATAAATACTAATTAAACATACCTTGTGCTGTAACATAAGCCTAAAGATTCACAGTTACTCATAAATTGCTGTGTATAATTAATGAAGGCAAACTAACGACCAATGAATTCACACTGATACTTTTTTTTACAAATCATCAAAATATGATTTACAACAGTAAAATATGTAAAAAAAACAACATAATAGGCAAGTAGAATACACATATAATGGTAAATATATCGCGATGGTATGTATTAATGCTTTTAATCCAAAACTGTATAAATTATTTTACTAGGAAATCGCAAATCTCAATTTATTAACAGTTTATGCATGCATATTTGGGTCCAGAGAAGAAGGCACAAATAACAATCCTTCCCCAAAGCCCAGGGCGGTTTTCGGCGGCCCTGGTGATGTTTGGTGTTGACTAGCTGCCTTCCTTGTAGTATAACCATTATAAATAAGAATGGCTAATAAAGACAGTTTTCGAATAGTTTTGCGCGAAATTCAGTAATCAAACAAATAAAACAAACACTCTTACACAACCACTCTTCACGAAATATCGTATTTTGAATTTATCTTGTTCTAGATATTTTTAAAAGTTGCTTGATTTTATTGTGATGCTCCTTATAACTACATAACACTAAATACGGGAGAAAATGTTGATAATAGTGAATAGCATAGACACCTAATTAATGAATCAATGAATTCCTATTATAAGTTTCCATTTTATAACATCGAATAATCCTAGTTCATATAATATTAAATTAGCTACTCATTTTCTATCCTTCCAAGTGGCTCAATGGTAAAGCTTATAATGATAAAAACAGGTTTCTGTACTCATGCTGAGCATAGTATTTGTTTGTTTATCTTTTGAATTTCGCGCAAAGGTACACGAGAACTATCTGCGCTAGCCATCCATAAATTAGCAGTGTAAGGCAACTAGTTATCATCATCATCCACCTCCAACTTTTGGGTACTCTTTCATCAACGAATAGTGAGATTGACAGTAACATTATAATGCTCCCACGGCTGAAAGGACAATCATTTTGGGTGTTAGAGATTCAAACCCACGACCCTCAGATTACGAGTCGAGTGCCCTAACCACCTAGCCATGCCAGGCCGCTGTGGGCGTAGTACAGATAGCCCATTTGGTAACTTCGTACTTAAAAAAAAATTACTGTATTGTTTTAATTCTGATCTTAAACATTCAGATTAATTGTGCACTTTTTTAAAACTGTTTTAAATAATTTAAAAATCCGAGAATATATAGGAGTCTTTTTTTTTTGTTACCATGTGTGATAAAAAATCATCATCAAAATTAGTAGCGCTGTCACTGCTATTAAACTATCTTTCATGTTAGCTTGTAGGTACGGCCCGGCATTGTTGAGCGGGTTTAGGCGTTCGACTTGTAATTTGAGGGTCGCGGGATCGAATCCCCGTCGTACCAAACATGTTCGCCCTTTCAGCTGTGGGGGCGTTATAATGTTACGGTCAGTCTCACTATTCGTTAGTAAAAGAGTAACCCAAGAGTTGGCGGTGGGTGCTAATGACTATCTGCCTTTCCTCTAGTCTTACACTGCTAAATTATGGACGGCTAGCACAGATAGCCCTCGAGTAGCTTTGTGCGAAATTCCAAATTCCAAGTTAATTTTTGTATAGTTTTTAATAGATGGCGTATTTGTTTGTTTACTGCAAGGTATTATTATAATACTCGTGCTTCGTACAGGTGGATACAATGATATCTGTACTTTATTCGACAGAGATTTGAGGATTCCGAAGGTAGGATTAACAAATAATGTTTTAGAAATTATTGGAAATGTGTGTATAATATCAGTAGTACATTACAGGTACGTTTATTTTTATACGTTTCTTGTAACATGGTCACGATCTTTTACTTCTCTGTTTCTAGTTTTATTATTTATTAATGTGTGTGAATGTTTAGTTAAAAAAAAAATCAAAAAAAATCGAGCTATCCGTTGTGTTTACGGAGGGAAATCAAGTCCGTGATATTAACGTTAGGTTCGAAGTCTTACTGATATTATTTAATTTAAAAAGCAAGAACTACTTCTGTTAGTGTTATTATTAATGCAGTATATATATTATTGTTATTGCTATGTGATTTACACAGGTGCAGTATTCGTAGGTTTGCGCAGTAACCAGTATCTCCGATACAGTTACCCACTTATTTTGATAATTTCTTATTGTGTTGTATAATTAAATGTGTCTTATTTAAAGGGGCTTCATAAACTATTAGCCACCTCATGATACTTAAGATGCCCTATTTTGATTACAGTTATTTCGGTTACTATCATTTCTCACTCTTGTCTTGCCATAGTTCGTTCTACATGCACTGTTAAGTATTAGTTTATTGGAATATAAATGCCAAATTATATACTAAGAAATAAGTGACGTTATATTTACAAAATCTTCTTTAAATAGCATATTTAGGTATAAACTGAATGTAGTAAACCTTTATATAAACAGGCAATTGAAATCAAAATTGAAAGGTTTGAATTAAAAGTTTCTTTAAAGTTAGAAATTACAAGTAAGAATCTTTAAAACTAAAATACAAAGATGGTAATGCACACTATCAGTTTCTTAAATCATAACTTTGGGAAATCACTCCTTCATGTTAAAACTGGAAGAATTTTCTTTCACAGTTTGAAACGTTTCACTACTAACCCAATTAAGAATGCAGTAAGTCTTTACATGTAGCTTGCAATATAAAATACAACATATCCAAAAACTAAATATTAGTTTGATTTACATTACTTATGCTAAGCATTTGGTTAAATAGATAAGAATCATATAATTTTCCTAGAGTCATGAATATAAAATATATGAAATTAGTGCATGCAGTCTAAAAATCCTGTTACTATATTGTAAATGAAGAAATTGAGTAAAATCCTAACAGAGGGTTAAGTTCTATATAATATATACCCTATCTTTTGAATCTTTTCCAAACTGAGTAAAATCAAAATAGAGGGTTAAGTTCTGTATGATATATACCCTGTCTTTTGAATCTTTTTCCAAACCGGGAATTTTTTCTTCTCTTACTGTGACTCTATTTTATTCTTCTACATCTATCGTTTACTCACATTCCAACTTGCTTTCCTCTTTATTCTTTCCTTTGAAGCTGTGATCTGCTATCCTAAGAGATTTACCAGGGAAAGGTCACATTAAGTTGTTCTTCACAATTCTACATTTTTATTTCAGCTTTTGTCCAGCTAATTTTTTTTTTTTTTATTCTGGGAATTGCTTCATTGGGTACCTTGTTTTGTGGTATTAGACTCTCTCAGATTTATTTCAAGGAACTCTAGTTGGCACCCTACCTTTATTGCAGACCTATAGAGAGTTTCTCATCCTGTGGCCCGATTTTGTTGTACTTCCTCTTAAGAGATGTTCTCCAGTGGCACAGTGGCATGTTTGAAGATTTACAGTGATAGAAACTGAGTTTTGATACTTGTGATGGGCAGAGCACAAATAGCTAATTATGTAACTTTGTGCTTAATATCAAACAAACAAATCCTCCCAAGAGTCTATCCATTATTGGGCTCAACAGTTAATTCAGTTATTTCTGAAACCACCTCTTAGCTTTGATCCTGTGGTACCTTTGCAACTTTGCTGGAATTCCTTGGGTCCCACAAGATTTTTCTGTGACATCCAGGGCCATCACCTCTCTGATTTTTACTAAGTTCTGATGGCATTTATATAGAGAATGCACTTATGAGATCTTTATTTTCAGCAGTTTATGTACATTTCACAACTAGTATCCCTATCCTGGAAGGATTCATCTGCCACAACCTCCATTCTCCTTTGAGAGTTATCTTGTTTTTCTGGTTGGATGGTTAGGCTCGTGAGTCACTATTTGATTCATTTTAGATTGAATACCACATAATTTGTTGGGTGGATTCAACCTTCTCTTTTACATTTTCAAGAAAAATAACATCTGATTTCGAAGGCATCTATGTATTTCCTTTTTTCTTTTTTTTTTCCTGATGTGGCATGAGGTTCTGTCAGATCAGTAAAATATACCTTGTAATCCACTACCTATTCTTTTTGTACTTCCATCTTTCAGTCTCACTGTCATCATAGTTCAAGCACTTTCACATAGGTGAATATCCATGTTTTTTAACATTGCTTAGATTTACACATCTTTACAAGTGTCCTTCTAGCTAGAGTGGGTGGGATGATTAGTTCTAAATTCTAAGTACCTTCACTTTTTTTCCATTGATGCCCTTAAGATGTAGGCAGTTCAATGGACCTAGTACTCTCCTTTGTTAAAGCTGTCTGGACATCCTACTTTGGTCTGTCTTGTCAACTTTAGTTTCATTTTTATATCACCTGGGAGGGGACTTGTGTTTTTTGTTCTCAAGCTCACATTGGGTTCATAGTAATAATTTCTGGCTATTTGCTTTCTTTATTCTGGAAGTTATGAATTTAATGGTGAATTGGGTATCTTATGTGGACTTAATTATTAAGACAGAATGGTCTTTGCAGTTCCTTTTGTTTTTGTAAATTTTTTCCCACTTTGGGAGTTATGTTATCAATGCTAAGTTTACTTCTTTGGTCACTAGTTCTAGATTCCATTATCCTAGCAGTATTCACTCTGTATATGGATTGGTCTACCATTTTTATGTATACTGGTCTGCTTCATCAACTTCTTTCCAAGATACCAGCTTAGTTTACTGCACCTCTTGCCAGATTATTCTCATTGCCCTCTCTTTGATTATTTCTCTTCTGACCTTTTCTCTTTTACCTTTTGGTAACTGTGAGAACTCTTATCTTTTCTGTCTTGGAAATTCATGTTTCATCATGATGTTTTACACCATCTTCTCTTGTGGCTTTTGTCCAGTCCAATACAAGGCATGCATGATTTTCTTGCATTATAACTTGTTTTAATGTTTCTTCTGTAATGACGAGAAACGCTCTTGAAGTAAAAATATATATTGGGATGGCTGATGTGGGTTAAACCTGAAGATGACCTAAGAAATTTGAAATGTTGTTTTCTCTTTTATTAATAAAAGTGTTAATATCCATACCAGCCATCCTGAGATATACATTTTCATGCTTCTCTTGTTAACCATTCACTATTGTGATATATTTTTGCATGAGGATGATTTACTGATACTGGTCCGTTCAGCTCTTCTTTTATACAGGGTGTTGAACTTTTTTTTATCTTACTTACTATTTTATCTGGCTTTTGAGAATGATCTATTTGACATTTAAGTTCTTCAGACTACACGGTAATATAGATTCTGTTAGTATTATGCAAAGAATAAAGTGAATATAAACTATAAATAAAGAAAAAAAGACACATATAAACAAATTTGTATTAAAAATGAAGTATATTTGGTATATTTACCAGACTAGTTAGCTTTTTTTCTTTCTTTTGATTAAACTGGTTGTTGGAGTAAAGAGGAAGCTTTTCTGCACAAGTACAGGACAGGAAAAATTATACTATATTACACTTTCAAATCAGACAATAGATTTAAGTACAACATACCATAACCAAAAGCTACATACATCATTGACTGTTGCAAATAATATATATAATATATAGGGGATAAAACTTCAGCCCATACCAACTTGCTCAATCATCTGTGTTACCCATTGTGATGGCCTTAATAAATATTTACATTATCTATGTGTAAAGGTAATATGGGATTGAAATTCATCTCTCTTGTCACGTAGGTATTTGGTGATACTTTTATTTCATATTTTAAGCTTGTTTGTGTGTATACGAAGAAATTCGGTACTATATTAAAACACAAATTAATAAAAAGAACAAACACCAATAGTTTTTGTGCACCACATATATACAGTATGTGCAAAAATAGTCATAATTTCAAACATGTATACAGAGTCTGCTGAAAAAAGTGCAGTGAAATTATAATTGGTATAAAACAACAACTTGGCTGTGACATGCATCATTTTATGTAGCACTAACAAGTTAGAAATTGCAAGTGAAATATAATGCAAACTGCAAAATTTGTTGTCAGATACTGAACTCTGTCATGCCTGCATTAAGAGCATACTGCATTGTTGAATTAAAAAACATTTATAAATGAACATGGCCATTCTTCCTTGCATTTAAAACAAAATATACTTCAGAGGTAAAATTTATTCAGTGAAAAGCTTTATTTCTTCTATATACATAAAAATGAAAGCAAAATTAGATACATTTGGTGTTTGCAAAATATCAAAGCTGCAAATTCATACAAGTACCACGTATAAAAGGTGTTTTATTTGCATAGTCTGCATATTGTTATTTGTAGAGAAATCTTTTTAAGTTCCAAGCTATTTAATTCAAGTTTTTTTTCTTTTTTGCATTTCAGTTAAACCATGCAACAGGTGTGCCAATTCCATGCACCCAAGTATAATATATTTAACAAAAAAGTTTTGAAAAGATGTTGGGGAATTATTGTATGGAACTTTATATCAGATTCTAATGAAACAGAGCATTGATGCATCCTTTTCTAAGTGAAATTTATTCTGTAATAGTAGTAGTAAATCATATCTTGACCTTTCTTTTCAAGTTGTGAGTACATGTTCAGTATAACTTGTTTTATATTGTTTATTACTTTATCTAGTTTTTCTCATGTCACAACAGATATCAGTATTTATATTGAGCTCTTGTGACATTCCCTTTTTGAACACTGTTGAAGGAACTAAATGTGTTAAAGGTTGTGGTTATGGAATATGTTGGGTATTTTACTGAGAATTCTCAAATGGTAAACTCCTGCAGAGCTTTTATTATATGTATACATAACATATGGTTAACAAGTGCAATTGTTTAAGTAAGGCCAGGTGTACTTCAAAACTGTTACAAACTGCTCTTTATATGATTGGAGATATCTGGTAAGAGAGAATGAAAATACATGTATATTAAAAATTATGCAGAGTGAAGCCTTGCAGTTTAACTTTGCTTATAGGTAGTTCAGTTACTTATTTGATAATTTTTATACTACTATAATTATGAGCAACTATGTAATGTTCCTTTATATATTTAATAAGGAATATTCATATTTAATCCCATGAATTATCTATAATTTAAATATATTTTGTAAGCTTATTTATTTACAAGTTATTATGTAAAAAACAAGTATAAACTAATTACATGAACTTTTCTATAGAAGCTCTGGTCACTTTTATGTGTACTATATGTTTGATCACAGTAACTTTGAGTTATGGTGTTGAAAATGTATGAATAGAGAAGATTGATGATTAATTGTGTGTAAAAATATATTTTGATCTTTTGCTCATTTTATAAGTCATTATGTAAAGACAAATGATGTGTTTCTTAACACTCCTACGAAAAGTGGGGCCTAATATGCCCCAGAGCAACTTGAAAAGTTATTAATATTAGGCTAATAATTTTGTATTTAAATGAAATTTAAATGATATTTAATGAAATGAAATCAAATGAAATGGCAATTTCATTTAAATACAAATTTATTAGCCTAATATTAATAACCTTTCAAGTTGCTCTGGGGCCTATTAGGCCCCACTTTTCGTAGGAGTTTTAAGAAACTATTGTTGAATTGTTCCTCATCTCTTAAGAGTAAATAGTGAAAATATATTGTTTGAATATGATTGTAAAAAACAAAGTTTACTTCATAGAAATAGGTAGTGATTATTTTATCTAAACCAATTATTGTTTATGAGTAGGAACAGGGATTGTCAAATATCTCTGGAATCAAAAGCTAGGAATCTAGCCTAACTCAGTGAGGGGGTGGGAGATTTATCTTTATTTTGCCCTAAGATGGTCTGTAAACTAAATTTAATTTGTGTATTTTATGCATTTTATATGTGCAAAATATAAACTGCTTTTTTGCTCATTTTACTGTGTATGATTCTTTAAAGGTCAGTCAGACACATAGCCTTAATATTTGTGTGTAATACAAAATTATGTAAAATCCACAGAGATATTTAGTTCCAATAATCTCATCTTTTTCTTTGCAACTGAGACCCTGCTTACTGAAACATACCAAATATCTGGCAGTCAAATTTAAATAATCTAATAAATCTATAAATGTTACTAAATGCTTATGTATATATAAATTAATGACAATGGCACAAACATTCCCACATATCAAATCACTTTTTTTTAAGCATCACAACAACCTGATGCCCTAAATTAAGCAGAGCTTGAGCATGATAAATTTAAATTACTTTATCTATCTTAGTTGTATAACTTAGTCCAGTACATTTAATGTAGTTTATTTCTGTGGAAATCAAAGGGCAGAGGGTATGAAAAAAATTCAAATATAGCATATTAACTCTTCTCACATAAATTAACTATTCTTATTCAGTGTTAACCTCTATATGAAAATAGTTTTGCATGCTTCAATGCTTGGTTTCCTATGTACCTTACAATCAATTGGTTCAACTTTATTTTGCATGTAAATTGTCATGTAATAATTCTCCTCAAATAGGAGTATGACACCCACTCCTGATGCATTAGACTCCCTATATTTGTATTTGATTTTACTACAACTTTTTTGTTTGGAAGTGCTGTTGTTTTTTTTTGTTTGTGCTCCTCAAGGTTTTATTTTCATTTAATATGGATTGAAGGTTTTGTTTTTCTTCTGCTTCATTTTTACCTGTTTTAAGTGATAACTTACTTTGATTGTTCTTCATCTTTTTAAATTTTTTTTTCATTTCACCAATGCTTATTTTTCCAATTCAAAAATATCTATTTGGAGCACAATTACCTTGGCTTCATGTGGCAGTACTTAACTTAGGAATTGTCAGCTTTAATACATTTGGAGACTGATTGTTATAACAGTTGACTTTCACTGGGCTTCAAGTTTAGTAGCCCACATGTTTAGATCTAATGACTTTGAACAGATAAGCTGTTATACTGTTTTGGCTTTTTTGAATATTTTGATGTTAATATTTTTATTTGTAGTTATTTTATTTCGTTAACGTATATTTAGTCAGGTTTGTAGCTATTTTCTGTAAGGTTAGGCCCCTCAGTGTGGATTCTTTTATGTAGCAAGTAGGCCTCCCATAGAAGGTTCTGTTCTTTCAATTTACCTCCTCTGGGATCTAAACATCCATCCACATGTTTGCCGTGCATGGCGACACATGAATGGGAGGAGAGGATGCTGGTGGTTGAGGAGTACAACCATGACACACCACTTTGGCCTTGAATTCCTGTAGATGGGCAGCTGCCCCCTGATAGTACAGCAGTATGTCTATGGATTTACAATGCTAAAATCAGGGGTTCGATACCCCTCGGGAGGTTTAGCAGATAGCTCCATGTGGCTTTGCTATAAGAAAACATGCACACAAGATGGGCAGCTTTGGGGTGGTCCCCCCAGGGTCAATCTGCTGGTCCTAGGGTCAATCAAGCACTAGTGTTGGATATTCTTAACAGGTGTTGTGGACATTGCATATGATGCTGGTGTTTGGATACAGTGCTCACAAAACCATAGTATTGCTACAATGTTCTTGTTTGGCATTTTAGTGCATCTGCTTGTAGGGCTCCATGTTTGGTGTGGTCAGTGGCCACCAAAATATTCTTTCTTTATTATGAATCCCTGAAATAAAAAATCAAAATAAAATAGTAAAAAACAGACCATAGGCAAATGACCATGTCTTGAGAAATCTGAGCAACAAGCTTCAACCTCTTTAACATCTGTATCTCATTTTCTGATACTACATTCTCTTTTAGACAAATCTTTAGGACATATGTCTCCCTTTTTTATTCAGAAGGGACTGGAGGAGCTAACTGGCTCTCCTAAGTCAGTCATAAAAATTTTGTTCTGGTGACATATTGGTGGAAACATCCATTCCTAAACACAGTGAACTCCTCTTGCATTTGAAGGCCATTGGGGATATACCCATTGAGGTTACTCCCCATGCTACTTTGAATTCATTATGAAGAGGTATTGTGGAGAGAAATTTGAAGAACATCCCCAAGTGAGTGATCCTCACTGGTTTCTCCACCCAAGGAGTTTCTGAAACGAAGCTTATCTCCACTCGCAAAGATGGAATTATGATGCTGACCGGTGTCCTAATTTTAATGTTTACATCACCACACCCACCTGTCACCATCAAGGCAGGTTATTTAAATTGCAAGGTACAGCCATATATTTCAAACCCTCTTAGATGTTTCAGCAGTTCAGTCATTCAAAGACATCATGTCATGGTTTCTTGATGTGTGCTTGTTGCAGTGGCATGGACCACAATTCCTATGAATGTGAAATAGACCCTTATTGTGTTAGTTGTAATGGTTGTCACCTGTCTTACTTTTGTTTATGTCCTAGGTGGGTGGAAGACAAAAAGGTACAGTATTTGAAAATGGTTCAATGAGGCTCAAAAGTTATTGTCCACCACTCCATCTTGGACATATGCTGCTGTACTTTGTTCCACTGTTACAGTGGGAATGCAGACAGATGTCTCTGTGCTTCTGAAAGAATTGTTCTCAAGCCATGTGAAAAGCCTTTTGACCTCCCATTTCTGTCTCTACCATTCCTTCCAGCAGATCTGTGGATCCACTTCCTTTCGGGCATTTCCTTGGGTCTATCCCCCGCTAGTACAGCGGTAAGTCTACAGGTTTACAACTCTAAAATCAGGAGCTCAATTCCCCTCAGTGGATTTAGCAGATAGCCCTAGGTGGATTTGCTGAATGAAAACACACACACTCTTTTCCAGTCCTGAGATGCAGAATGATCATTTGTTCACACCCTCAGTCCCTGGAATCTTCTTCCAACAACAGAAACCTTCCCAACTGACCCAGGGCAGGACCATGGAGGTCAATAGACCTCCTTCAAATAAAGAAAAAAGATGTGGTCAAAAACAGATGGTCTCTCCACCCAATTTGCCTATACATAAGTAAGAATAGCCACTTTGATACAGTGGAACTGTCAAGGTTTACATTCTAATCTGGATGACATCAAAGTGCTGATTGATTCTTACCATCCATTTCTGAAACCTGTTGATACAGTCACCTTTCAGCAATTTCTTTGTACAGAAATGACAGATTGTGTGGTGATTTATCAGCATGTGCCCACCTTGTCTTTGCTACTCAATACACCCTTGGAGGCTGTAGCCATCTGTGTTTTCTTGGGTCTTACCATCACTGTTTGTTCTCTTCACCTGTCTCCTGGAGAGACCTATGATCAATCAGAGCTTGATGCACTTGTTGAACAGTTGCCATCTCCCTTTTTAATCTTGGGGGACTTCAATGGACATAACCCCATCTGGGGGAGATGCTGATACTTATGGGAGGGGTAGCTTTGTAGAATATATCCTCTCAGATCACAACCTTTCTCTCTTCAATTCTGGCTTTTATGCATGTAGTCAGTCTTTTACTGCTGTTTATTTTTCTGTCTTCTCCCCTTCACTTTTCTTTAATTTCTCTTGGGGGGTTGACAGTAACCCACAGGGCAGTGATCATTTTCCTATCATATTTAGGGAGACACTGTGGTCGATGCCTTGAGGGAAGCTGGACCATGCCAACTGGCTCTCTTTCATTTCTCTCTCAGAACTTGATCCTGCCATTGTCTGTAAGCTATTGATACATGACTGTACAGGTAACTGTTTTGTGTACTTCTAAAACATCGACATGTTTTCCACCGTATCCTCGTCCATGGTGGAATCCTGCCTGCCACATGGCATGGATGATTCAAAAATGGGTCTGGGGTACCTTTCATAGGTATTCCACACTTTTGAACCATATTGATTTTCAGCAGGCCCATTCACGTGCTCAGCAGGTAAGACATCAAAGCTAGAAGGAATCTTGGATTAAATTCACAACCACTATTTTTTCTACCACCACTTCCAAAGTCATATAGCACAAGATTTAAAAGGTCAGTACCCCTTTTGATCTTGCTCTCTGATGTCCAGGAAGTTGCTGAATTCCAGAACATTACCAATACTCTTGGCAAAGACTCAAGAAGAGTGATTGCCTCTATGAGTATAATTACCCCTTTACACTGATGGAACTCAAGATGGATCTGATGATATACACAATGAGATGCTGCACCATCTCTCTCCTGCTTCTCTTGCTATTCTTCTGGTTGTTTTTAACTGGATCTGGCTGGAAAATGTTTTTCATGATGCATGGAACCAGGCTATTGTCCTACCTTTCTCTAAGCCTGGGAAGGATTTCAAGATTCCTTCAGGCTACTGTCCAATTGCTTTGACAAGTTGTTTGTGTAAAAGCTTAGAGAGGATGGTTAATGCTTATCACTTTTGGTTCTTCAAATCAAACATCCAACCTCCACTTGCCCCCCTTTCCCCCAGTGTGGGTTACAGCTCTCTACCATGGACCACCTGATTCAACTTGAAACATCAATCAGAGAAGCCTTTTATTAAGCAACAGTATATTGTGTCAGTATTCTTTGACCTTGAGAAGGCTTATGATACTACTTGGAGGTATGGCATTTTGCAAGACTTCCACTTATAAGGGTTGTATGGTCATTTGCCCATTTTTATTAAGCATTTGTTAATGGGCAGGCAATTCCAAGTTTGTGTGGATTTGACACTTTTCTGTTCATTCCTCCAGGAACTTGGAGTCTCTTAGGACTATGTCTTGAGCGCCACACATTATAGTATAATGATTAATGCCATCTCTGGGCAAATCCCTCCAGCTGTTGCAAATGGGCTCTATGTTGACAATTTCTGCATCTTGTGTTAGTTGTTGAATATGACGTTTATTGAGTGGCAACCACACACTGTCCTCAGTTGTTCACTGAAGTGAACCACAGCAGACAGTTTTACCTTTTCTCTCTATAAAATCATTTGCATGCACTTTTGCTGTCAAGGAGGTATTCACCCCAGTCCTGAACTCCATGTAGGTGAAATTGTGCTTCCCATGGTCCCTGAGGCAAAGTTTTTGGGCTTATCTTTGATCATAAGCTGACCTTTATTCCACACATCAAGCAGCTACTTGGAAAGTGTACAAGGGCACTGAACATCCTCCATGCCCTTTCTTCCACCTCTTGGGGAATGGATTGATGTCCTATGCTAAAAATCTGTTGTGTACTCATTCAATGAAAACCGAACTGTGGGTTTCTGGTCTGTGGCCCTGTCAGGACCTCAGTCTTGATGTTGGAATTTGCTCACCATCAGGAGCTTTGGCTCTGCACAGGGATCATCCACAGTTTCCAGCCCAGAGTTTGTACTCTGAGTTTCATGAACCTCCTCTACATCTCTACTGTTTGCAACTGTCTTTTCTGTATGCTTCAAAACTTCAATCCTTACCACAACATTCCACCTAGGGTTGTGTTTTCCTTTCTCAGTGGGCCATGCTTTTTCAAAATAAATGATCTGCCATTGTTTCTTTTGGCCTTCATATCCAGGTGCAGTTGGATGAATTGGGTCTCCCCTAAGATAACATTGCTGTACCAACTGGTCAGCCCATCCCACCATGGCTTATTACAATCTGTAAATGTGACCTTTCTTTATGTCATCTAAGAAAAGCAGATACTCCCAATTAGAAATACTGTCTGTTATTTGCTGAACATTTTTCGAACCATCCTTCCATTCCTATTTATATGGATGGTTTGAAATCAGGTGACAATGTGGGCTCTGCCATGGCTTGTTGCAGTTTGGTGGTTGTGTGCAGAATCCCCTCTACAGCTTTTGTGTTCAATGCTGAACTGTATACCATTTCTCTTGCCCTGGGTCACACAGAGGCTAAGCACTACTCCAACTGCACTATTTATACTGACTTGCTTAGTTCTCTGTTGACCCTGGAATCACTTCATGTTAGTTCTCACCCTGTTCTCACTGGTATTCAAAAGTGACTGGCCTATTTCTCTTTAACATCTACTTCTATTAGTTTTTCTGGATACCTGGCCATATTGGTATTTGCAGAATGAGCTCGCTGACACCACAGCTAAGTCTGTCTGCTCTGGTGCTATCACTGCAGTGCCTGTTTCATACATGGATTATGGTCCCATATTCAAGGCTTGGCTCCACTACAGTTGGCAGTCAGCTTGGAGTAAGCAATATGAAGACAAGCTTTTCCAGATGAAACTCTTCATTGAACTTTGACTATCTTGTTTTCATAAGGATCAGAAAGAGGAAGTTATCCTAACTAGACTTTGAATTGGTCACAGTTTTTAACTCATCAGTTTCTTTTATCTGGAACTGATACACCAATGTATGCTCTGTGTGACACTCAGGACACAATATTCCACATTTTACTATCATACCGTTGTTACTATTCGCAATGACCGCACCATTTTAGACATGTTTTGTCCTAAGGTTTACTCCTGACACAGGACAATGTCATTGGTGATGGTGACACTATCCACCTGAGAAGTGTTTTTAGTTTTTTAAGGGCCATTGGCCTTTTTAATGCTGTTTAACTTTTTAATTCAAAAATTAAACTTTGTTTTGTTTTAATAATTTTACTTTTATTTTTTTATCTGTTAGGGTTTGTAAATTAACATTTAGTTATACCCTTTTATACTAGAACATTAGTTTATGCTTACCTGTCATTCATTTTATTGGTAAATTGTAAATTACATCAAATATATTGTTTCTTTAACATATATCATCTACTGAAATATTTATTGTTAATATACACTTGCCTAAGTTTATAGTATAATGATGTTTTTGTAATTAATTATATTTTATACTTCTTACAATTAATTTCTTTTTGAGGATTCCCTAGTGTCTGCTCAATCTTCTATTACTGTTGCCTGCCTTCTTTCTCAACCTACTGAACTTATTCAGGATGACTTCTATATTGACAGTTTTTGTTTATCAGATTATAAAATGGCCCTCCCAGGTCTTTGCTGTGGAGTCTACTGGGCAGTGGTGTATTTAGGTAGGAGCTAGAGGGGGCTCAGCCCCAGGGCCCATTTTCTAAATGGAGGCTTGTTGTTAATTTTATTCTATGTAAAATTACATGAGATGTAGGATGCACAAAACTAATTAGCCCCTGTGTCTACACAACCTTAAATCCACCACTGCTGCTAGGCCTACTTCACCTCTTTTTAAACACATTTTACAGTTGTTTATTTTCTTCCTTTTCCAGACATTTTGCTTCATGCAGAGCCTCTTTGTATCTCTTTTGAAAGATTTCACTAGTATGCCTCACCCTCCATGGGCTTTGGTTCATTTTACATTAGCTTACTATCAAACAGATTGTTTTTGGTTTATGTTTTCTTGGTTCTCTGCACTTCAAGTCTCTGTTGCTTGTGTAGGGAGCAAAATCTGTTAATCCTATTCCTTTTTTCCTACCCAAGTTTTCCAGCCATCATTTTCCATTATCACCTCTCTTACTGCTATTAGCCACCATACACCTCTTTTCTGAGGGGTTCCATCTGTTTATGGGGGATATTCATGGGATACCTTCTTCTACCTTACCACAGTGTTAGAACGATTTGCATCTTCAGCCTTTTCCCTACTTTGCTTTTTGGATTTCATGGAGGGAAGGAAGGACACTGTCTTGTACCAGCTTTGTTTCCATTCCACTTTCAATTTGGGCTAATCGATAGTTTTCCACCACTGTCATATTTTTTTAGGGTGGAGGGGGTGGAGGTGTTACCCTTTAATTTGGCTTATGATTTAATTGGCTTTTTTCTTCCTTGTATCATTTTTTTTTCTAATTACTTCCTAGTGCCTTCACTCTTATTAGGCACCTTCCCATTTACTTGCATCTCTACTTTGTCATATGTTAGGAGTACTTTTTTCATTGCTCACTGGGACTACACCTCATATTTCTATCTCCCATTATCTATTTTGGGTCACTGTTTCTTCTTCATTAAGGTACCATTTTTCACCTGTTGCCATATTTCACTCTTAAGTGAGATTGTGACTAGGTAAGATAGTTTTTTATGAAGAAATATATGTATATACCTCTTACTTTTAAGGGCATGTCCTCTTTTTTCTTTTTAAGGATCTCTGTGGTGAGTGGTGCTTGTGCAGATGTATTTAAGCTAGTCAAATCTCCACTGTAAGGTTATGATGACTTAAAAATTATAATTTTCATGTTCACTGAACACACACATTTGAGATGGAAAATCCCTCATGATATATTTTTCTTCATTCAAATGCTTGTTCTGGACTGTATAGCAGAGGAGGATAATTGTCCATACCTACCATCCCTTAAATTGGATAAATCAAAACTGGTATGCTTTTCAAAGTGTGGTTTACATCTTTTCCTGTTGCATTGTCTCCAATGACGATATTCCTCCAGACTCTCCACCACATCCTCCTCTTTGCTTCTAGTGGAGTATGAGCCTTTATCATTTTCCAGTTTCAAGTTGCTAGAGTGGTGAACCATGCAGACATCATCCTGAATATGATAATTATTGATTGTAATATATAGTGCAAGTGCAAGTAATGATAAAACCATCCAGTTGGGAGTAGAACAATGGCATTCTGTTGGGGTAGATGATGAGATGTCCTCCAATCTGGTACTCCATCTCTGTACAGGTGTATCTGAGGGCATGTTGTATCATTGGAGTGAGTAATCAAAATTGCAGTTTATCCCTTTCATTTGAATTCCTCATCTTACCTCCACATGGATACAAGTTCCCAGTGGCTGAGTTTTGGATTTAGAACTGAACTAATCAACGTAAATCCTTATACATCTATTATAGGTATCTCTGTGTTCTTCTTTATTTATACTCTTGTTTCCTCCATCTTTGTTTTAGGTCATGGTGGTGGAACTTGTGGATTAATATGGTTCTTCCTCTCATACTATCCCTCAATTTTCTTTTACCACAGGATAGTACTGGGTGCAATTTCTGCTGGATTAATTTTGAGTGAGGTAGTTTACATTATAAGAGACATCTATACTATACCAATAATGCAGATGTCTGGTTACTAGGTCAGTAATGCAGTTTATTACATAGCTATCATCTGTCCTATTTGTAGTTTGAGGAGATACAAGATTCCCTCCAGTCTGTTGAATTTGAGGTGAAGATAGTATGCCAGGATTTTGGATTGTAGTTCACTTATTGATGGTATGACTTTCATCCTACTCCTCCTGCATAATTGTTGGTTCCATGCAGTTGATTTGCTTTGTATGATCCATTGTTCTTTAGTCACTCTACACCAAGAGGAACATCCTTTTACTTTCTCCCACACTAATATACTGTGGGATTGATATTCCAATACTGTGTGGATACCTATCTAACCACTGTTCTCTCACTTTTGGATCTGTTCCTCCCAATATCTGCCTACTTCTGTAACACCTCTTTCCACATTGGTCAAAGAGTATACCTGGTATAGAAGTGGTGTTGTCTTCCATGTATGACCCTCTGCTGTGAGTATCTACCCTTTTAGGGTGTCCCCTTGACACTTTTTGAAGAATGCTTTCATTCTTTTCCTCCCTCTAGGTCTTCCATCTATTCAGTGTGGAATTATAGTTATTTATGTGAGTGGAG
Source organism: Tachypleus tridentatus (assembly GCF_004210375.1). Lineage (NCBI taxonomy): Eukaryota > Metazoa > Arthropoda > Merostomata > Xiphosura > Limulidae > Tachypleus > Tachypleus tridentatus. The sequence continues at coordinate 84,267,983 of NC_134836.1, read as the reverse complement.
GTAATGTATCATATTGGAAGCTATAATTTTCCAATACTGAAAATGCATTCCTGATAGGTACTTACCCCCTCTTACACTTTCAGTTTTTCCTCCTCACTGAAAACCTGTGATTCTATTTTTCTGCCAAATCTTGAAGTGATAGTTTGGTAAAATTGAATGGAGGGAGTTGCATATGTTAGTAGGGTGTGTCACACTCCTGTTGATGGAGGGTTGTCACGTGATGATTTGCATGAGATGCAGTCGAACCACATTGATCTTGGGGTACAGAGGAACTCAACGCTTATAGCCTCAAAAAAAAAATCATATAGAGGATAGTACTGAACTAGAATAGCTACTCATGTGAGAGGACATCAGTAACTAATGGAAATACATTATCAGATAGGAAAATCATAAGTACATAATACCTTAAATATTATCCATGTTACTTGGGTACAGGTTGTTTTAAGAAAATATTTATCTTGTGTTGTTGGTTTTTGTCAGGTTCCTGGTGAAAAGACTTTACACATGTTTCAGACCAGATACTCATGATTATGAGATGGTAAGTCACATACACATCAGTCTCCTGCTGGTACAGTGGTAAGTCTGTGGATTTAAAATGCCAAAATCATGGGTTCAGTTTCCCTCAGTGGAATCAGCAGATAACCCAATGTGGTAACAAAAACACACAGACATACACATCATTTACCCAGCTTCTCAAGTTACTAAGTTTCATTTCTGTTTTTAAAAGTGATTAATAATATATTGCTTCACATATTTAAAATGTTATTTAAATAAGTATGAAAAAAGTATTAGGAAGTAGACATTTCTTCTTCCATAATTTAAAATTAATGTACTCTATGTATGTGTAGTTGATGTGGAACAAATATTTTAAGAGAAGAAATTTATACATTCCCTACATTGTACATGATACTGTGAATGAGAATTTTATTTTATGAAAGATACATTATTAAAGAAAATGTTAGAGGTGGGATTAACAGTTGACTATGTGATTTTTATTAAAATAGTTTTAGTGTCATCACAGTGTGAATAGAACTGATTCTTACAAAATTTTTAATAGCATGACTATCAAGGGTGAGTTTGGTTTTGTTACAGATTTTGAGGTCAAACATACACTGTAGGAGGTTAGATTATAGCATTTTTATTTTGTTTGTCTGTTAAATATTTATACTGCTTTGAGAATAAAATTTGTATTTGTAGAAAATACAGTAATAAAGATTATGATTCCATGAATATAACATATTCTAATAAAGCACATTGATCATTTGTGTATGTACTTTCATACTATCATAAAGTCGTAGCATTTAAAACTTTTGGATTTTGTTATGAAACTATATAGGCTTGTCAGTATAATTTATTTTTTTAACTAGTTAGAGATGACAACAACAGATTCAGAGGGCACTTTCTCAAGACACTCAGGTGAAGAAGGTGAGAGGAAACCGTTACTGTACTTCTATTCCTTTTGTTTTTAAATGAATAGAAATATTGGCTAATTACAAAATATAACATAGCCTCATAGTAGTGTACAAATAATCTTAATAAATACTTCATGATGTGTGTAAAGTTATTGTTCATTGAATCAAAATGGTTTTTTGAATCATTTGTATAATAGACAAAACTAATGAAGAGAGAAGAAAAATTATGTGATATGAAAATAAGATTGTCTAAAGCTGTTCATTTTAAATACATGTATATATATATTTGCTGTGGTCCTTTTATTATTGAGAAAAGTTATAAAATTCAATACAAAAGTTAGATAACTTTTGGATTTTTCTAAAAAAAATTAGCTTAACTAAATGACTGAATAATAAATTAATTACAAAATACATAATGGAATACAAATTTACAATTACCAAAAAAGTGAAGTAAATATTTCACAGAAATTTAAACTTTACTGAATATGCTCAATCTTTCAGCCATGGGGCATTATGATATGGTGGTTAATCCCCCTTTTCATTGGCAAAAAGTAACCCAAGAGTTGACAGTGGGTAATGTTGGATAGTTGTCTTCCCTCCAGTCTATCACTGGTAGTGTAGATAGCTTTCAAGTAGCTTTGTCCAAAACGTAAAAGAATAAACAAATTGTTCAAAGTAATATCTTATTTGAGTGGCAATGCATTTTCATTGGCAATATGAATTTCTCTTTTAGAAGATATGCACAAAAATATTTTCATTGTGAACTTCATTTCAAAAATGAAGCAGAAAGAGTGAATGTAATACATGTAACAAACTTAAAAAATATATTTAACATAAACCATTAATTTCTTCCATATAAGAGATAAAAGTAAAATAATTGATTGTAAATAATTTCTAACAGTAGTTTCATGTCCTTGTTAATAGAAATATTGTTGATTTTTAATAATACGAGTTTCCCAGTTGGTCAATGGTAAATAAATGGACTTCCAACACCAAAATTTTGGGTTTAATTTTCTGCAGTGGACAGTGCACAGATAGATAATTATGTAGATTTGAAAAACAATCAGTAGTGAATTAATAATTTCTGATATAATATATTATCTGCTCTCCTATAATAGTTTTTTTCATTTGACGCTGCCCTCTACATGCACAAAATTTTTTGCTTGTTTTTAGCCTTGAAACTCCCACCTATCCAACATTTCTTCATGGTTCAACTGCAAATAAACGTGGCAACCCTCCATCAATAGGAGTGAAACATAAACTGCTGTCACAGCTGCCTTCCACTTTAGTGTAGAACCCAACCTTCACTTTTCAATATGGTGCAGTAGTATTAAGATTTTTTAATACTTGAACTTTTATTGTTCTTTTACTGTTTTTAACCAGTTTTTGTTTTTTGTGGTTTATTAAACAATTTTGTTGTTTTTTGTTTCATTTGAAACAGCAATAATCTCACTGCAATTTATTAATTTTGAACTTCATTTTAGTTGAATATTAATTCTGAATTTTATTTGACTACCACTTCTTCATTAGTAACAAATGTTGCAACATTTTAATCTGCTATGACTTAGGCTTCAGGCCTTACACTTTTGGATGTGGAGGTTGTGGTTTTCAGTGGGAGTTGGGGTCCATCATGTGGCTGGCTCTTTCTTCCTAGGCCAGACCTGACATTTCTTTGATTAATCTAGGCATGTTTAAAGCAATTTGGGCATTTTTTCCTATCTTCCTTCCTTGACTGTGCAATCCCAATTTTCTGCATGTGGACTCAATTTTCTGGCACAATTGCATTCAGGGGGAGAGAGAGGGACACATCATGCCTTGACCTCTTGGGCTCAGAATAATTATTTTTTCGTATCTTCATAACATGTTTATTCATACTTAGACTCCTACAATTAGTGTCATGTACACCAATTTCAGTTTTGACTAATACTGTTTGCACTTGAATAGTCTTGTATGTCTTAGGTGTATTCTGAGATGTTATATTGCATGCAAGACTTCCTTCCATGGTTCCTGTTTACTTATCTTTTGAAACCCTTCCTCTCATAAAGGTGTTTCACTCATCACCCTCACAGGTTGGTGTATTCATTCCTTGACTCCTTGCAGTTTGTTTTTATAGGTATCATCACATCAGATTAGACATGTTACCATTTTCTGGCTGCCCATCTATCTTGTTATTTTAAGAAAATCATCCAGACTGGCAGATGGACCACACCCAACATGTTCACCTCCTGTTAGCTCGATCAAGTGTTTGTTTCATCCTCATCCAAATACCATGCTACATCTGTAGCCATACTACACACATTGGTTCAACTGTGAATTTGTACATCAGTTCTATTTCCTCCACTGCTTCTGTTCTGCCTAATCTCAAAGTGAAGATTGGGGTCTATAGTATAGGGGAGCCAGCTATGACAGGAAAATGTCATGCTACTATTGGTGTAGGGTTGTCATATGCTTATTTATACGCTACAATGAAGTTGAACCATATAAAAATGTGGAGAAAGTGGGACTTAAAGGCTAATGGTGAGTGAAAAAGGTTTGTGCATATAGAAAGCATCACTGACTGAGAAAAACTGTTATGAGAGAAGAGGTAAGTTTCTATTAGAAATATATTTTCAGTGTAAGAAACTATTAACATTTTGTGTTACTTCCCAGTGGCTAAGTGATAAGTTTGAAGGCTTAACATACTAAAAAATCAAGGTTTGATGCTGGTTATGAATAAAGAACTGATAGCATTTAGTTTGGATTGGAATTTAAGTGTAAACAAAGAAATATTAACATAAACAACAATTTTCAGGTTAGAAAGGAAGAGCCAAAATACACCACAAACATGTAATTTAAACAAATACTGATATATAACTAAAACAAGTTGTAAAATTTCTTAATATTTACCTCATACTAACAGATATATAAAAGAGACCAAAAGAAATGGTAAAGTGTATGAAATAAATAAAGAATAGGTTAAAACAACTTAATTTCTTCAAAACCATTGTAACTGGCAAATAGAACTGTGTTTGCAAGAAATAATGGAATGTAACAATTGCCAATGAATAGCAAGATTAAAAACCAAATAAAGAAAAAAAAATAAAATTAATGATTTAAACATAAAGAAAAGAAACTTGTTTAGGAAAAAGATGGAGAGTTTGACTTTAAAAATTATTTTATAAAGTACATATAAGTTAGTTACAACTTTCATGTAAAAGAAATATGGCATACTTATTTAGAGGATATTCTTTTATACATAATACATATGTGAAATGTGAAAATTTTGGTGAAGATGTCTCAAGCGAAGGTAAAAACATGAAAGAAAATCCTGACATGACTACAAGTCATGATGAACTTCAGACCTTGAGATCAAACAGATCAACATACTTTGAACAGAAGATTCACATTCCAGAATTAGAAGGTGTATGTATTTATCTGTTTTCATTTTTATTAATAGAATTTGTTTCATATTCATGATATTTGATATTTTTTGAACATTGTATTGTAAATCTAAACATGATTTTTTAAAATTTATTTCCAGTTTATGGTAAAACTGTAGAAATAACCTGTACAGAGATTGTCATTTAGCATTTAAAGGTAATAGCAATAACTGAAATCCTTCAACTGTATTTCTTAAATTTCTATGGAAACTTGGTCTTTTGATTCTGTTGTGAGTTCTCATATGAATTTATTTTTGTGCCACCAAAAACATTTTTGGTGGATAATTGTTTTAACACATGTTGAATTAATCTGTGAAAACTTTAGAGATATTAGATTTATGATGAAAATCAAAATAATTATCTGCTATCTGTTTAAGAGTTACTTACAGAGTTAAAAAAATGATTCATATTATTCAACAATAGATAACTCAAATTTAATTTACTGCAAGTAATTTTTGTGTTCCTAAGATTTTAACATATGTTTTAATCTTTTATCCACAAAAATTATCTGTGATGTAATTATAATAAATTAGAATTGACAAACAGCAGCTGTCGCCTTCTGATTTTATACATGATGACCTGCTTTTCTTCTGTCAAGACAACTTCTGTTGGCTTGGAAACAGTTCCACCTTCTTACAATGCTTTGAGACACTGTGAAAATTTTTTGTTTTCAATTCATTTAATGTCTCTTCTCCACATAAGAGGAATATCCACTCCTTTGTATGAGTGCTATTTATGACTTGTATACAATTTAGAGCACTTTAAATGATCTTATAATATCAGTATATTTATAGTATAGGTTAAATGACCAATCATTTGCACTTCAGATTGTGTTACTGATTCACACAACTGACAAGTATGATTGACATCATTTTGTAAAAGTGGATTTGCCATGTCATATCAGTGAAATTACAAGTTGCATATATTCTTAAACCCTCAAATTATGAATGTAATATTGCATTAATTAGCACTAAGGTCATCATAATTCATTGTATTCATTAATTTTTTTATTTTTGCCTGTAAATAACTGACCAAATACAGAGTAAAGCCAATAATTTTCAGTGTGAGGAATTTATTTGTATAATTACCAATTGTAATTAGTATGATTAATTGTAATATTGAATAGTATTTTTGTGTAAGTTATTTTCTATGGCTGGTGTTATTGGGACTGTGGAGCAACAGGAAGTTTGATACATAAATAGCTTAGAAAAATTATCCCATTGATACTTTTTGCTGTGTAGATATTATTAGAACATATTTTTAAATTCCAAATATCTATAAACTAGTACCAAGTCTGTTGATGAAGAAGTTAATTGTATAATTTGTCAAAGTTCTTTTGAGTTTGCAAATTCTAAAAGATTAAAATATGTGCTGAAATGCAAAAGCTCTTCCCAATGGCTCAGTTTTATTTATGAGGGCTTATAATACTAAAATGTGATTTTTATACTTGTGGCTAGAGAACAGAAACCCCATTGTGTAATATTATGCTTTATAACAAACAAGAGATGCAAAATAACATAATTAATGTAAATTAATAACTAATCATAGGTTTCAACCATTACGTATTTTCCAAGAAGTCTATTACTTTATTTAATACATAGAAATTGCAGTAATAATGCTGTTGTTCATTAAATGGTTTTTTTGTTGTTTTTTTACATTTATGAGAAAAATATATAGAAACATTAGTGCTTGTACTATATTTTAATATTCTTTTACGCATGTTGTATTATCTAGAAGTAAGGTACAGTTTGTATAGTGAAATGATTAACATTACATGTGTGTGGAAGTTAATTTTAGTAAAGATACCATGTTTCATACCTCTTTTTTTTTTTTTTTAACTGATACAGAAAACATTTAGCTTTCGAAAGCTATGGGCATTCACAGGACCTGGTTTTTTAATGAGTATAGCTTATCTAGATCCTGGAAATATAGAGTCTGATCTTCAGTCTGGTACAGTTGCACAGTTTAAGGTAACAACAGCATGTACAAGGGTTGGACAAAAAAGTAATCCCCTTTGAAAATGTTAATTTGTTACATCTTTTATTACATAAAAAAGATATAAAGCTATATGTTTTTAGAATGCACTCTATGAGATTTGTTCAAATATGATCTCAAATCTTAATTTTAACACTGGCTTTTGTGAAAACCTGAACTTTTCATGATTTTAGTTACATTTTCTTATAAAAAGTGTTGTGTATCTGTTGTATTTTCTTAGAACTTTTTATTATAGTTAGCCCAGAAAATAATCAAAGAAATTTCTCTGCAATAATGGAACATAAAAATGAAACTCAGAATAACAGAAACCAGTTTCACAAATTAATATTTAGTCAACATTCTCTTGGATTTCAGTACTGCTTCACATTAATGTGGCATGCTTTCAGTGAGTTTATGTAGATATTCATGAGTGACTGATTGCCATCCATCTTTGAGTACTTCAAAATGGTTGTCTTCCACGTTTCATATACAATCTTTTGTTAATCTGCTTAACAATTGGATTGATAACAGGTGATTGACCTGGCCATTCCAAAACATCAATTCTCTTATTTGTAAGATATCTTTTAATGATTCTACAATTAGTTTTACATATTTTTCTTTTATCTAATAACAGATTTAACAGATTAACAACATTTTCGAGGGAGGGCTACATTTTTTTGTCCACTGCCTGTATGATTAAAAGTTTTGAGAATTTGATAAGTGAAAAAATATCGTCTGAATTAATTGTTAAACATTTGTTTTATCATTTTGTTATCTGTATATATGATTAATTTGAATTTTATTTAACGTGCATACTTTGTATTAGTAAACAGTTTTGTTTGAACAAGGGTAGAAATAAAGTGTAAGAGTTTAGTTCTTTACATTAAGTGTAATCTTATCAATTAGTAATTTGTAATGCATTTAGTGAGAAGAAAGTAAGCAAAATATAGTTAGATGTAGTGTGTTGAAAACAAAATTAAAATACATTTATTATAATTATAAGAAAGTATTCATTGAGGATTTTTACACACTTCAGTAGCGAAGCATATTTGAATTTGAAGTGTATTTAGAATTTCATTAGTTGCTGATATTCATCTTTTGATTGATCTGCATTTAATTCATTTTATAATATTAAAATTTTAGTTTAAAATTATTATTATAATGATGATGATTAGACATGCATTCTTCCATTTTTATTTATTACAAGATAATATACTTTATGATAACAGTTTATTTATATGTAATACTTTAAATTGAAATATTATATAATGTTAATATGTACGAACAAGTAAACAAAGAGCTAAAAAGTTTGAATATAAAATTTGCAAAACTTGTAGCTTATAAAATTTTTCTAGTAGAAGCTTAAATCTTCATAGTAATTCAATTGATATCTGTTGTTATTTTGTTATAACCACTCAAATAGCTTATTTTACATATTCCACATAAGACTCTGTCACATGACCATAGTCTTAGGCATATAAAATTAATTAACATTTTATTTTATACAGTTATTGTGGATTCTGATGTGGGCAACAGTTTTAGGTTTGATTATGCAACGATTAGCTGCTCGACTTGGAGTGGTGACAGGACTTCATTTGGCAGAAATTTGCCAGAGAATTTATCCAAAATTTCCTCGTCTGGTGTTGTGGATTATGATAGAAATTGCCATTATTGGATCTGACATGCAAGAAGTTATAGGAACAGCTATTGCATTCTATTTATTGTCTAATAAGGTGTAAGTGAATAAGTTCTTAAATTGGTTATTTCAATGCATTCATTAGTACTTCCACAATTAAAACAAAATACATAATCACAATTCAACCTGTACCTCTAGGCTTTTATAAATAAAACATACAGACTTCACAGAATTTTTTGTAAGAAGTACAAGACCCTTCAAATATTGTTCAAAAGTTTGTGAGAATATTTTACCACCTTGCACCAAATATCTTTTATTCCTTGTTGTGCCTTATTCCTGAACACTTGAAAGGTAAATACAGTATTTTTTCAATCTAAAAGGCATAACTTTAAATTAGCAGGGGCCATTATTAATAATAAATGAAGCTTTTAGTCTGTCCTTAGGCTTTAAATGGAATTTTCCCCAATCAGATGGCAAACCCAATGTATTGATATATTGCATATCTTAGTGCATTAAACCCTTTCTCCAAAAATATGTTTTTCTTCATATGTCTTGAGGTTTTAGTGTATTACTTTCAAAATTTAATTAAACTGTTCTTTCTGTTGGCTATAAGTAGAGCCTGAGCAATTAGTGGAATATTATTATCGATTATATTCACGAGTTGGTAGTTAAAATATTTCAAAATATTGTAATCTCAAACACTAGTTTTAAGTGATTATTTTCCATGAAATGCAACACTAATAGATTAACTTAACAAATATTAATGGGAAATCATATTGACAATATTTTAGTTGCTTGGCCAGATGGAATAGTTAAAAACGTGCATTTTAATAAGTTCAGTATTTTCGTGACATAATTATTTTAATCATACTGTACTCTTAATTAATACTTTATTTTATGTGATACTAATTGATCTTTATAGGTAACTGAGTATACTAATTCATTGAATTAATTGTCCAGTTCTGTGAAAGCCATTTAAAATTGATTGACAAACCAACTTTAAAAGTTAGGGAGAGAGAGGGTGGGGAGGTGCTTCTGTTGTAGATTTGAAAAATGTATTGATGTGTTTGTAACTCAAAAAGGTACTGGAGTAAGTTTTAAAATCTTGCTTCAAATTGTGTTTCTAATTTTTTGGGAAGTATAGTATCCTATTTTGAAATTTAAAAAATTCTTAAGTGAAGAAATTGGAACTCAGATGCATCACCTGACACAGAAACATCAAAAAAAAATTTAATGTTTATTTATGAAATTAAGGAATTAAAACTTTTATGATATTAAACTTTCAATTAGAAACTATGTTTTCATATTAATACACTTTTATAATAAGTTCAATTAAAGTTTAAATGTAATGCTAGAAAAGGTCATGGCATGCATTTTGACCCATCCAGGTCACTGTTAACTGGCAATAGGAGTTTGTCTGTTGTAGTTACATTGTTTGTTTTTTTGTAATCTATGTGAAATTTGGAGTTATTGGTTGTTTTCTTTACTTTGACTACTGATAATACCCATGATAAGTTAGATGGTACATTCAAACCTTCATTATATGTATCATTTATTTGTCTTACAAGAATTTTCAATTAATCTGGAGCAATAGCAGACTGAGATAGTTTGGAGCTCTGGGACAGTGAATAATATGATTTCCTCTTGTGTATTATTTTTGAAGTACAAGACAAGTGTTCATGGTTAAACATACACTTTGATCACAGATATCACAGATGCTGGTATAAACATGTGTATGTTTATAATTAATATCATTACAAGACAGTGTTCAGGTGAGCAAGCTGAAAAAAATAGTCTGAGCAAAAATAGTTATTCAGAGTTTTTCCAAATAAGAAGTAATTATTGCATGGTAGTGTTTCCTGTACTCAGTTTAACATTGAAATATCTTAGAGTTGGTTGGTCTAATAGCAAGGAATGATTTTTCCTTTTTGACATTTCAATACTTGAACTTTTGAATTAATTTTTTTTATTTATAACTAGATTTTTTTCTACCACATAATAGTTGGATCTACTATGTATAGCATGGCCAGGTGGTTAAGACACTTGGCTTGTAATCTGAGTGTCACGGGTTCAAATTCCTGTCACACCAATCATGCTTGCCCTTTCAGCCATGGATGCATTATAATGTAATGGCTGATCCCACTATTCATTTGTAAAAGAGTAGCTCAAGAATTGGCAATGGGTGGTGATAACTAGCTGTCTTCCCTCTTGTCTTACAGTGTTAAACTAGGAACGGCTAGAGCAGATAGTCCTAGAATAGGTTTGCATGAAATTCAGAACAAACAAATTAGTTTCTATACACCCAATGACTTCCATACCATATATTTTAATTGCAATATTATACAAGCCCATTTGTATGATTTTTAAATAAAAATGGTGGGTTTAGATTTTTATGGATTCAAAACCTTCACTTTTCATTCATTCTGGACTGCTTTTTTTTTTTAATCTCTTCTCTTTACTTCAAGATTTTGATTCTTCAGAAAAGTTACAGAAATGTTTCTGGTTTCTTTATATCTATAAATAATGAAAGATATTTAAAATTTTATTTTACCCTATTTCTAGGTACAGCTTTTGTAGTTTTATTTCTACAAAGATATATTGCTATGCTGGTTTTAGAACATTTGCAATATTTGCTCTCTTCTTCAACCTCATATTTCTCTCTTAATCCAGCTTTGTTATCACTCAAGCTCTATGTGTGAAATTTGTTGGTTTTTTCTCCCCAGCAGTCCTTACTACTCTCTTTTGTTCCTTTCATCTCATTTTCCCTGTCATTCTTCTAGTTTCCCAGCTGGGTCCTTAATATTGTTCTGTATCCCTTCACTCTTCCTTACTTCAGATTAGACCTTTAGCTTCCTGTTCCTTATTCCATTTCTTCCTTAAAACCTATTTCCTCCTTTTCGACTGGGATTATTGACATTTGAATGTGTATGCCGTTGATTTTTTTTTTACATTCTGTTACATAATTCCTATATCTTTCTCTGTTTGGATCATGATTTTTTTCCTTAAATGCCTGTGATGTGTTCAAACCTATATCTGTCCCTTCCATTTCTCATATTTATTCTTGTACAGATCCTGATTGTCTTATTTGCTTTGTTTGCATGATTCATTGTTATTTGGCTGCATTTCTATTTTTTTGTGGTTTCAAATCTTATCTCTTCCTTTTATGGAATCCTTCTTCCACTGGTGATCTTTCCCCCATCATCCTTATTGGATGGTTCTCTTAGCTCATTGATTTAATGAACTTTTTGTTGAATATGGATGCATATTGACAATTACATGTGTTCTACCATTGTATTTGTTACTATACTCACTTCCATTAGAGGAGATTGAGCTGGCATGTAAATGGCTCCTTACACCTTTGTTACACATAATCTACATCATTTGGCCATTGCTCCTTTTTCACACTATGCACTGTTTCCAGTTGTTGTTTTCCATACCTCATACTGTCTCTAATTGGGTACATTTGTTTTTTACCATATTTTTTTAGGATTCTCTCGCACCTTACACGACCCCACTCGGAGATAAATGTTGCCTACCAGGGTACATTTATATTAAATCTGCATAGTGTAGGGCTAATTCAGCCTTATATAGCACTCACCAATGAGATGGGGTGTACCTCAAGACTTCTCATTATGTTAAAAAAACTGAGCTTCAGACTGTACCCACTCATGGACTATCATGTGTAAAGCAGGAGAATTCCTGCCCATCCTCCATATCTAGTCTAAAACCTAATGCTGGTCTGATTTTAAAAAATAGGGTTTTTCTGATCACTGTAAGGCAGTGATTCATTCTCCTGAGCTCTCTCTCTCATGCTTTCACCCTTGAAGCCAAATTACCAGTGCTGCATGGTTTTTGACTGGAGTTGACCCATATGCACAGTTTGATATGCTATAGTCGCACTACCCACATAGCCTTTCTGTAAGCCTGATGTGTCTTCAGAAGTGTACATTTAGATGTACTCATTCTTGCATCACTTTTTTGATGGATGAGAAGTGTACCCTGGTACAAGTGTAGTGTGGTCTCCTGCAGGTATGGCCCTACATTCTTTCTTGGTATATAGTATTATACTCCATGGGTTTCTTCAGGTGATTCCCAAACAAAGGCTAACATTTTGCAGAGGTCTTCCACCACATTAACATGGGATTATAGCTATATGTGATAAGAGGTTGCATATTATATTTGAAGTTAATATTTTCCAAGATAAAAATTATATTTTTTCAATCAAAGTTATGATTGAATAATTTAATATAGAATGAGCCAGCTGCATTAGAAGGTGGTGTTGCATTCTTATTGATGGAGGTTTGTTGCATGTTTGTTTGCATGCAAAAATGCAGTAATATCACATATAAACATGAGAAGATACACCCTTGTGTAAATTAATTGAAACAAATGGTCATTTTACAATATTTTCAGCATGGCGGCCAGTGTAGGCCTGCTGGACCTGCTGATTTCCTTCAATAGTAATTTTTTCACACAGACGGCATCATTCGCTGTGTTTTGCAGTACTGTCGATCTATTTTTGAGGTATATGACGAAATTTTGAGGAATATTACGTCATTCAAAATTGCGTTATAAGGGCAAGGAGGCCAGTCAAAAAACAACTTCTTACCAACTAAATGAAGAAAAAACGATATCAATGGGGTCTGAAATACAAGAACTGGATGCAAGAACAATGGAGGAAGGTGTTATTCAGTGACGAGACTCATTTCTTTGTATAGGGTCAAAGATGTCTGCATGCTCATAGATCTCCAGGTGAGAAACTTCGAGGATCTCACATCAATTAGTTCGTAAAACATCCCTTGAAGAAGATGTTTTGAGGCTTTTTGAGCTACTATGGCGTCGGAAGCTTACATATTGTAGAAGGTATAATGCGAGGACCACAGTACATCGAAGTTTTACACAGAAGAGTCGTTCCAGAATTGAAAAAGAGATTTCCAGATGGATCTGGCATTTTTCAGCAAGATCTGGCTCCGTGCCACACATCAAAACTTGTGAAGAATTTTATGATTACAATGAGAATAAAGGTGCTGGACTGGCCTGGAAACTTTCCGAACTTAAATCCTATTGAAAATCTTTGGGCGATTTGTGAAGAAAGACTTGGAAAAACTGTACTATGAAAGATAAGTTAATTGAAGTGTGGTACCTCGATCCAAAAATTATTAAAGATTGCAGTCAACTTGTGGACTTGATGCCAAAGCAGATTAATGATCTTATTCAGATTGTTTTAATGACATGCTCAACCCTCTATATAAATAAAGTTCTGTTGTGCTATAGATATGTTAGTAAACTAAAACCAAGTTTCAGTTAACTACATAGATGCTCACAGGAACTGTGATTAGAGAAGATAGAGGAAAACATAAATATTTGTGGTTTTCTTGTACTACAAATGTAAATCTGTGGTGTACAAGTTTTTCTTCCTTCATCCCACAAAAGATCATTGAACAATATTGTTTTTTTTTTTGAATTACTGATACCATACAATATAACTATTATTGCATGATCATTTACATAGCAGTTAAATTTTGGTGGATATACTGAGGGTGGAAGTGATTTAGCTAATTATGTTAAACTGCAGTCATATAGGCTATGAAGAAGAACTATTGTAAACCTACAGAGGTTCATAATAATCTTTAAAATGCTTGAATTTTGGATTTGAATGGAAACTAAACAAAATGGCATTTTTCTGAAGCTTTACATCCAACAGATGTAGCAGGTAGTCTAATAAATTGTTCATATGATTTTTTTATAATCTGAAGTGACTACAACCAATTATGTATATGATAGTATCTTGTCACATATATTTTTGCCATAGCCATTACTGGATTTTTAACAAATCTTCTGCAGTGTAACACTGAAAGGTCTGGAGCCATATTTTTTGTTTTTCTTTCATTTGTGGATATTGTGTTTCATGCTGGGAGGTTTACTGAATAGTTACATGAAGAGACAGTTATGCCTTATCCAACACAGCTATCAGAACTTTATGATATAGCCTACCATTGTCAGATGGAAGCATTTTCTGGCTCTCAAGTAATACATTTACTTTTTAAATTTTAGGGTTTTAGAACAGAGTTGATAGTTAACCTGAATAGATGAATGTCCACTGAAGAAACAGGGTAAGCCTACAGACTTACAACTCTGAAATCCAACATTTTGTTTTCCTTTCACTTCACTTCATTGAAAGACTCTTAGGATAATCAATTTTACTGATGATTAACTAGATCCATTGTTAGCATGCATGTTGTTTCAATTGTTGGCTTCTACATTCAACTGTGCCATTGTTGGAGTCTTGAATCTTATTGGCTCCTATAGGGGATCATAGTTCCAACCCTATTCATGGATCCTGACCTCCAACATTAGCACCTCAGCATATTGGTTTTCTCTGCATCACAACATTCCGCTACTTGGTCAGATTGCTGCCAGTTATTAGTGTATGCCTTCAGGATCTGTGGGTGCTCAGCTCTGTGAATTTCTGGATGTGTGATATCCTTGGCTGTGGGTCCAGGAGCACTAAAAGTGCTTAAGTTAGGATTAGTCATCCTTCACCACTATAATCTATCCAGCTTGTAGTGTTTCCATCTCCTACAGATTCTCAGAGGCCTAGCATGGCAAGGTGGTTAGGGGTGCTCAACTTGTAATCAGATGTTCATGGATTTGAATCCCTGTCACACCAAACACACTTACCCTTTCAGCTGTGGGAACATTATAATATGATGGTCAATCCCACTATTCATTGGTAAAGAAGTAATGCAAGAGTTGGTGGTGAGTGGTGATAACTATCTGCCTTCCTTCCAGTCTTGCACTACTAAAGTAGGGATGGTTAGTACAGAAAGCTCTTGTGTAGCTTTGCATGAAATTCAAAAACAAACCATTAATATTTTATCCTTTGCTGAACATGCTTAACCTTCCAGCCAAGAAAGCATTATAATGTGATAGTTAATGATTAATGAAGAATAACCTATGAGTTGGTGAGTTTTGATGATTAGTTGCCATCAAACAAACAAACAGATTCTCCTGATTTGGAACTTAGTTCTACAAATATGAGAGTGGTTGGTCTGGGGCTAGTGAGAGAGTTACACTAGTTCTTTCAAAGTTTTACTCCCATCAGTTGTTGGGCCTTAGAAGACAGGAGATTGGGGTCCAGTCAGCAATTTTTCTCCTCAATATCAATGCATAGGATCTCCAATTTTCACAAGTTATTTCTGAGTTGGCATTTTTATACTGTGATTGTGGATGTCTAGATTCATTGTAGTTAACTCCTATCTGCACATTCTCATCATGGTACCATCCTGCCAGTATCTGTGTTTTGTTTTTTTTCTGCACAAGGGTTAGGTGGTCAGATATTGCAGTTCCAGTTTTTTACCTTTGAACTCGCATTGGCTTCTCATGGTTTCTGCTGCAACATACAAGTTTTTTGTCATCACCTCCATCTATTGTATCATGCACACATCATTCCATAGGTGACTGATTGTTGCTGGCAACTTCTCATCAGTTGTCAAAACAACACATCCTGATTCTATTTTCATAAACAACCAAGGCAGGCTTAATTCTTAGAGTTGAGACATCTATTCTTTCTCCATTTCAATGTCATCATTTTATCTCTCAATTGGACTCAGCTGACTCTCATACAGCTCAATTCTGTGGAATAAAAACCCTGACTCTTACTCACTTCTCCTTTTCCTACTGCACAGTTGTTTTTTTCTTTTAGAATAATAGCACAAGAGATCCCTTTTATGGGGTCTCTATGCAATCAGGGGATCATGAACATAAATCACTGGATTTTGCAGTTTCCTTAGTTGGGATCATTCTTCAATTTTGAGGAGTTTTTAAGTTGGGACATTACTAAAATATTTATTTCTCTACTACCACCACCTTGTCCAGAGATCCATCTTTTATACAAGTCCATTGCTTCAGGTGTGGGGGTGTGCATATACCAACAGTCAGGAATTCTGGAGTCTGTGTGGATGAAGAGGCTCCTGTATACAATGTTTTATCTCTTCTTGTTCTTCAAATGGTAATACCTTGTGCCTGTTTTTATTAAGTGGAAAATCATCAGGCTCCATGTTTTTGAATCTTGGATGTTCTTTCTCAGGATCATTCCTGTCATATCACTCATGTTATACATGGTGATACCTGTGGTAGCAGTTCAGTGTTTCAATCCATCTAGATTCTCTTGATAAAACAGATGCTGCATCGTAAGGTTCTGTTGGATTGACTCCCATTTTGCAACTTTGATTAATCAGTTGGCCTCTCATTGGTTCCCCCATTTACTAGCATTTTGGTCTTCACTGTCTCATTCCTTGGGCTTTAGCAATGGATGCATTCTATCATGACAGGAATATGAATTTGAGTTTTGTCCTTCCCTCCAATTCATATGATACCCAGGGTACTAAAATGATTTGCTCCAACCCATTTTCAGATCCCGTTGACAGCACCGTATTGACAACTACACCTTTTTTTTCCTCTGATTCTGCAATATCTTATGGAGTGTCCAAGTCCAACACTTACACTTCTTTTTAAGCCATTTTTGTGGAGGCAGCCATGGTCTGACATGGTACACCCAACTATCCAGAAGCTTAAGCTTTGGGTACAGAGTTATATAATATTTCACATAACATTGGTATATGATTTCCGAGGTAGCCATTATCTGGCTTAGTTCTTGCTTAGTCCCAAAATGAACATCTATAACGTGTATCAGCAGAGCCAGAAGATTCAAAAATAACTTGTTTTCTGATTTGGCTCTTTGACAGGGGTTTTTGCATCTTCCACAATTGCCTCATTTAATGTGTCTTTATTGACTACCATTCAGTTCTCATAACTAATATTCTTTGAGTCCCCAGTACTCTCTGGATTCCTCAAATCACTGTGGGTCCTTAATATCAAATGGTCATTCCAGTTACCTAGCAGGTATATTAAGGTTACATTATATGCTCTATCTAAACACATTTGTGACCATATCATTATGTGCCATGCATCCTCTTCACCTAAAGTTTTACCTTTTGTGACTGTTGACCTACAGACATTGCTGGTTGGAGTGATTTGAACTGTTTGTCCATAGACTGCTTTCTCATTCTCTCTGCATCCTCAGATAGGTTCTTCTTACCCAAGACACTGTCAGACAGGAAAGGGGATAAATCCTTTTCATTGATTCATCTGATCACTATTTCTCTCTTCTGTGCCTAATGTGATTTAAATTGTGGTCATGTTCATTAAGGGTCTTGAAAGTTTTGTTACCTGCACTAATACCTTTACAGAAACTAGACAGTGACTTTTTATTCTTGGTTCTCTTTGAAGGTGAGATATTTTCTGTGAGACATGTCTAATCAGATTTGTCACATTTCTGTGTCCTTAGCAGCTCAGAGGGTAGACTGGATGAGTTTTGTTTCTTCAAGTTAAATAAGGCATAGATGATCCCATCATTCCAAACCTAAATTGGTAGATTTTGGACTTCTTCAGGTTGAGGAGAGAATTTGTCCAATTCAGTTTTGCTTACTTTTCATTGTGATTCCAGTGGCTTGGAATACATCACTGTAAGACATTCAGTTGGGATTCACTCAAGTGTATGGATATATACATATAGTTTTCAATCCAGTTGTTCTATCAGTTAATGTAAATTAAAGAGACTATGTCCTTTTAATTCCAACCCCAAACATTGGAACTTTGGCTATCTGGTTGGGGCCTGGTCTATAGTGATGATAAATAATGTAAAATTTCACCTGCAATATAGGAATAAGTTCCAGCTGAATAGCAAACCAGTTCTTGATATAGTGCAATTCTCCCAGTAGGGTACTAATCTTCTGTTGGCACACCCATGATCTACGCAGTAGCTTTCAGTACAGATAATACCTTCACTGGCCACTCCATCTTATTAGTGTGGGATTGTAGCTAAGAAGGAAGGTAAATATGCTTTGTAAGTTAACATTTTCTTAAATTGGAAATGTATTTCTAATAACACTTACCTCCTTTCACACACTCCTATCCTTCATAGCCACTAAGAGTTGGTGTTCAGAGACTGGAATTGAGCCAGTCTCTAAAAAGTGATAACATTATCTAAATGAGGTGCTTATATACAGTACTAGGATAGAATGCAGATTGACTTAGGTGGAAAGTGTCATGAAATAAATATCGCCAAGGGCAGATGAATGGTTCAATTGGGTATAAAAGACCGGAGGACGAGAGAAAAAATTAGACTGATGCTTAGATGGGCAAAGAAAGCAACGCTGGTATTCAAGTAATATCTATAAGAGTGAGTAGAAGTGAGTATTATTGGAAATACATTTTTAATTTAAGGAAATGAAAACTTTCCTATTATACTGCAACACTGTAATTCAGAAGAAGCGTACAATTATAAATCAAACATTTCATAAGCTGTGAAAGATTGGGAAATGAAATTGTTTTATATATTGTTCACAAACCCTTTTCTCTAGCAAATATCAAACAGCTACGTTTTTATCATTTTGTTCTGATTTATACATTCATTTTCAACCAAACTGGAAGCCATATGTTCTTATACAGTTGAAAAGAACTTAAACACTTGCATTGCATGTCGAGATCACTGTCCTTGACAGTAAAAGTTGAAAAACAGTGATTTGCTACAATTGATAAAACTATAATTTTATTTAAGTTACAAGATCATGTTAACCCTATTTTATTCAAAACTATTTTGACATTCATCTTAGGGAGCTATGAGTACAATATTATGATTTAATACTTGTATTCAGAGCACTCTGAAATCAGTATCAAATATTGTGATTTAAAAAAAAAACGACTAAGTAGGTATTAAATAAGTACAATGATTTTGTTGAAAAAATTAAAATTTGAAATGTGTATATTTTTCTCTGATATGTGTGTGGAAGGATGGTTATTTTTTAACTCAATGTTATAATTTACTTTCTAGGTGTAATGCACTTATCCAGGCCTGACAGTTAATGCTGATAGGAAATTTCAGTTTTAAAGTTGAAGAAAAATTAAAAGTGTTTGGCATTCGTATGTTTTTGAATTATTTTAAAATATGTATTTATATACCATGTATTTTGTAACTAATGATGCAAAAAAAGTGAATTATTGTTGAAATGTTTTCCTAATTAATTTCTATTCAGAATTCCACTATATGGAGGTGTTCTCATCACAGTTGCTGACACTTTTACTTTCTTGTTTCTTGATAAGTATGGTCTTCGAAAACTGGAAGCTTTTTTTGGTTTTCTGATCACTGTTATGGCTGTTACTTTTGGATATGAGGCGAGTGACAAAACTTTATAATGTTATTATTTTGCTTGTAATTGAAGGTTGATTATGGCAGATATAAATATATAGATATTGAACCTGACTATCTAATACGATACTGCTGGTGATGGTTAAAAAGTCAGTACTTAATAATGAAAGCTTAATTAAGAATTAATTTTTCTCAGAATTATTTGTGATGATGAGAAAACTCACTCATAGAGAAAATTATATATATAAAAAAAAGTTGATTTTGCTTTTTGTCTAGGTGTGTGCGTATAATGTTTTCTATGGTAGTGGAGGAAACTTGTTGATGTTGATGAAGTATTGTTCTATTTTGTCTAATTTATCATTAATTTTATCTGGTGAACATAGTTTTATGGCTGTGTTTATTTGGTTTCTTAATATGTTGTGTTTTTGTTTTGTTTTATGTGCTGAGTCACGTAGTCCAGTATGAGTGATTTTTAGGTGGATTTCTGTTTTAAATTGTGTATCGGTTCTTGTAATTTTGAGGTTAAGAAATGACATTTGATTGCTTTCTTTCTGTTCACATGTGAAGTTAATGTTGGGATGTATAGAGTTAATGTGATTGAAAAATTTAAGTGTGTGTTCTGTAGATGTGAATCCCACAATCATGTCGTCTACATATCTATACCAGTATAGTGGTGGAAGTAATGCTGTGTTAATTGCTTGTGTTTCAACTTGTCATAAAAATATTGGCTAGAACTGATGATACTGGGTTGCCCATGCTTAGGCCATTTGTTTGTATATAGTTGTGGTTGTTGAACATGAAGTTTGTCTTCATCATGGTGAATTCTATGAGGGTTGCTAATTGGTTACTGGGAATGTCTGTTGTTGGGTTAGGGTCTCGGATATAGAGTTCTAAGGCTATCCTGCAGACTTCAACAATTGGGACTTCTGTAAAGAGGAATATAACATCGAAAGTGGCCATTAAGGCTTTATGATTAAGTTGGTTAAGTTTAGATTTGAAATTAAAAGAGTCTTTGATGAATGAGCTGGCTGATGTTACATATTCGAAGAATGCTTATGCTATGTATTTACCAAGATTGTAATTAAATGATTCATATGTGGACATTATTGGTCATAGTGGACAATCTGGTTAATGAGGTTTGGGGATGCCGTATATTTGTGGTGTGTGTGAGTCAGTCTTGCATAAGTGTTTTTGAAATTGTGTTGGCTTTTTTCATTTTTAATAGTATTTTGTTTAGTTGCATTTTGTGTGTCTTTGTTGGATTTGTGTGTGTCTGATAGGATGTTCTTCAATTTTTGGATGTATTCATTCGTTTCATTATGACTATAGCATTTCCTTTATCTGCTTTTTGAATTTTAATGTTTTTGTCTTGTGCTAGGTTTTTAATGGAATTAATGTCTCTTTTTTATAAAGTTGTTTTTTAGTTTTCTGTTTTTGAAATTATGTTGATGGTTTTGTGAGAAAGTTCTTTGAAAAATAGTTTAAGATGTTGTTTTTTAGGTGTTTATGGAAAATATAAATTTTTAATTTTTCCTGGGAGGCTTGGCTGTTGGATGTCAATAGAATAAAAACAAAACAAAAAAAACCAACAGAAAAAAGATAACTTCAACAACTATTTTTAATTTTGAGAGAATGATTAATCCTATTGTAATGGATTACAGGTCAAAGGCCATATCATCACATTGTTGACTTGCATTCAAAATTTTAATGAACTACAATTTTATGAACTTATGTATCAAATTTTAAGTTAGAATTCAAATTTTAGTAGTAAACATCAGTTACTTTCTTAATTTAAAAGTAGTTAGTAAAAGAACACACCAAAATATAAATTTTTGAGAGTCATATTGTATGTTGCATGCAACACTGGCTCAAATCAGCTGCTTGTGATGTCTATAGTTTTGGTATATGTAATGAATCAAATGTGGTGGCCCCATTCAACTCTTTCCATTTTTGAAAACAATCCCTTCTATATGCTTACTTCAATATATGACACATGAGTATCCAATTGACTGCTTAGAATGTCTCCCTAGTGATTTTCTCAGCAGTTTTAATCTGTTAGAAGGCTTCTTCATTCTTTCAAACCAAGATTTCAAGTCTGCTTGAAATTTCATATTTTTTTATACCTAAATACAGCTTAGTTACTAAGCTTGGTCAATTATAGTGGAATTCTGTAGCATTGATATAGTAACTCATTATTTTTTAATTAATGAACTATATATATATATAAAACCTAAAAAAATAAAACTTGCAAAATTTTAAAAGGCTTAGCAATATACATCAAACATCAACTGAGTACAAAGGTTGTAGCTAGAAGATATAATTGCTTGCTTTAGTTCTTTATTTACTGTTTTATATTTTAAGAGAAATAAGTTTAATAACTTATCCTTTTATAGTAATAATCTATATGCATATATATTGTATAATAATTGAAATGTGATTGCATATTACAAAATATTGCTAGTCTTCTAAAACACAGCCAAGACAGGGTCACATTGGAAAGTGTAAAGATCAGTTTTATATTATTAGATACTGTAACATGAGAGCTTGTGCACTGCATCAGTGCATGTTCTATAACATTATCCAGGCATGACTGATAGGTCTATATGGTAAAAATAATAAATATATATGTATATATAAATGTATAATATTATGAGATTTAAGCTATTTAATCGAAACATTTGTGTTCTTGAATAGTCATTTATAATAATTCTAAAACAAAAAAAAAACATAATTTATATTTCCCATTTTTTTATGGTGGTTGTGCGTTTGGTCAAATTTACAGACCTCAGTTAGGGTAGAGAAAATAACAGACAAAATATAAAGTCTTACTGATATTTTTGGGATGAAGAATAGTTTATAATCATAACATGAAATCACGCTTGAACTAGTAATGAAACAAACTGTTCTCACAAATAAATCTTTAGTATAAATGCTTTGTTAAAGAATCAGATTTTATGTATACAAATCACTTGCAATCATAACTAAAAGTCTACCCAATTTTGTGACAATACACAAACTGCATCATAAGTTATACTGTAAATACTTAGTGTCTACAAGTGTGTGTATGAACTCGTATATTATACTGAGCTCATCGTGAAAGGGTTAAGGAAATCCTTTGGAATTTCTAAACAAATACCTTTTTTGGTGAAACTGTGCTGATGAATAAGTGAGGTTTTCAAGAAACATACAGTTGTCTTTGTTTTTCTTCAATATTTCATCAACATTGTGTTATTTTGTGTATGGTGTTTAAAGATTTTCCAATAGATAATACTTTTTTTTCTCATTCATAAATATAATTGTTTGACAGTTCTTTTCTTTCAGTATGTACAAGTTGGTCCAACACAGTCAGAAGTTGTTAAAGGACTTTTCTACCCTTGGTGTTCTCACTGTGATTCAAAAGCCTTATTGCAGGCTGTAGGAATAGTTGGGGCTGTTATTATGCCCCATAATTTATACCTCCATTCTGCTCTCGTCAAAGTATGTTGAACTTGAAATGCTAATCATAAAATTATATTAGTTTTTGATCATAGACAATTAAAGTTTAAAAATTTGAAATGTATAGGACTTATTTCTATGTAGGTCACTTTATTTGCATTTTAAAATTGTTTACTCTGTATTATTTTCTTAAACATATAACATTACTTATATTTTTAATATATATGTTTGCTTTTTGCCTATGTACTGAAAAAAAATGTCAGCTATACATTAAGTAATTTGATATTTATCTGTTTACAGTCTTACTTAGTGGTTGTGTGCAGTTAAATATTTTAATTATAATAATATTATACCAAATACTAAACTCAAGTGCAGAGTACATATATTTAATTATTGGAGCTTTTGTTATAAACCATGAGTGAAACAACAATCTGAACCACAGAATACTTTTATATTTAATTAAATGTGTATGAGAAAACTTCAAATTATTTTATTCTATACTGTTTGAAATATTATGTTTACCTGTAATATTAACTGATATTTAAACATAATATTTTATTTGAAGTTCTAAACACGTTAGACAGAGAGACTTAAAATATAAATACACTAATTTTTGGATAATCAAAACTGTGATACTGTAATTTTATTGTTTATTACCAGTCCCGAGAAGTAGATAGATCCAGAAAAGATGAAGTCAAAGAAGCCAATAAATACTTTTTCATCGAATCAGCCATTGCTCTCTTTGTTTCACTTGTAATCAACATTTTTGTAGTTTCTATATTTGCTGAAGGCTTGCATGACAAGACCAATGCTGATGTGGTAAGCTTAAATATTAGAAAAGAGTATTTTAACAGGAGTAATTTTGAAAAGTCCTTTTCATAATAGTTCATTGTTCCTGTTTTTGAGAACACACACACATATATATTAGACAGGTTAACGTGTAAGTTATGATTAATTGAGGGGTCATGAAGATTTTTAAATGGATTGATAAAGAAGTTGGGTAAATGAAACAAATTGGTTTAGTGATTTTCCTTCTAGCTGTGGCATAATGACTCTGAGTTTTTGTTTTTCTTAGGTACAAACGTTTAGCTCTTAGCTCCATAATCTCTTGATCAATTTGAGATCTAATTATGCTTTAGGAAATTTATCATGCCCAAGGTCTCATAGATTAGTTTACTCTAATTCTGCCTAAACAAATTTCAAGTTGAGAGTATATCCTAACGAGTAATAAAATGGAATTGTGTGTATGCATGCCTTACATTTGATATTGCTGACACACAAAAGTTTAGCTAATGAAAAAGAAAAAAAATGTCTCGCATATTAATTCACTCTAATTCTGCCACCACCTGACACACAAACATCTTGTACAATAAATAATTATTAAAAACAGGGACTAGCCATGAAAGATTGTATGTATCTCTGGGTGTCTATGTGATGCCATATTCAGAAGTAATAGTAGAAGTAAGGTTAGGACTTAGATACCTGGTAATCATTTGTATATTAAAATGCCATCAAGACTCAAACTATCCAGAGGTGTAACACATGTGTTCAGTACTTTATTATTTCCATACCTGGACCAGCTTCCTTGTTTCATATAATGTTGTTGTTTTTACAATTTCAGTAGTTTCTTTTATATTTAGTTCTATTTTAAATTCCACCCATTTTATTAAATTAGTATTGTTCCAGTCTACAACATGAAAGGTTTTTGCCATATGCTCTGCTAATACTGATTCATTCACCTCATATTTTTCAGAGTTTTTATGTTTCTTGATACTGCATTTTAAAATTCTACACATTTTGCCAATATAAACTTGTCTTGTATACTTGTTAGACTATTTAATTTACAATGTGGAGAGAATGTTACTTTACATTTTATGTATATTTTTTTATTATATTTACTATTTTTGAAGATAAGCTTTGAACATATGATGAACAAGCTATTATGTTATATACTTTACAGTTTCCTTCTAGCTTTGTACAAATTAACATTCGTAATTTATTGATATGATTATGATATAATCTGTCAATAATTTGGGGTGTATATCCTCTATCTATGGCTGCATGTTTTAAGAAATTTAACTCTGCTATCCCATCACAATCATAAGTGCATATTTTTAAGGTTCTAAACACAAATGTGGAATAAAAGTTTAAGCCTTTAATAGTAGTAATGTGGATGACTAACTTATGATACCACTATAACTACTAGTTTATATTTAATTGAAAACTGTTATATTATAGGTAGTCCACAGAAATAAAATGAAATAATCACATTTAATTAAAAATATTTAAAACATTAAATTTATAGGCTTTAAATGAACCTGTTTTTTTTTTATGTAACAGGTGGCTGGTAGACATATTTGTTGGGTGGACTCACCCAAGTTACAAAAAATTTATTTTTTACCAGGTTATGTAATCATAAGTGATTATGATAGAATAGGAAAGTGTGTATTTCAGAATGTTTAAATATTAGTCAACATCAACAGTACCAAAATTGTTGCAAAATAATTATACATCAAAGTAAGTAAATTCTTCATTTTATGTAGCTAATTATTCATTAATCATTTCTTCTGTAATAGTTATCAATACAGATGCTCCAACAAACAAATTAATATACAATATTTGTTCAGACATAATTATGTTTAGCCAATTCAGTTAATACTTCTTCCAGTATGTCTCTTTACAACTGTATTATTTTTTGTTAGTTTTACTAAATTCAAGACCGAGTTATCTCTTATAACCGTTCTTTTCTTACACATAGTGCATCATTTCTTGGATATGCTGTTAGTCTAAATAGTTATACCATTAATTACTTACAAGGCCTTTGTGTGACAGATTTCTGCTAAGCTTTAAAGAATTGCCATATTGAAGTAACATGGATTCTGGTTTTTCTGGGATTGGTCAGAGAACTCCTGTTTTAAATTTAAATCACAGAGTTTTATACAGTTTAATTTGTATAATTACAACTTATCAAGAAGTTCATATAATCCAAATTTGCACATGATTCATCAAACTTGATTAATTTGCTTGTGATCTTCTAGTAAACCATAACCATTTACTTATTGGTTTTTATGGAATTACTTCTCAATAATCGTTAGTTAACAGTAGCACAAAGTTTTATGCCTATTAACTTAAAATGTATGGATATGAACCTGTTTTTTTGCATGTATTATTCCATTTGCTACTTCTGATAAAATTTTTTCTACTCATTTTATAAGGCTATTTCGATTAGTTTGGTGTCTGGTATCATAAAAATTTGTTGCTCTTGGATACTGTGATTGTGTCTATTTGATACTAATAAGAGATGTAGGTTTATAATTTTCATATTACAGCTTGGAATGCATTTTTGACTAATATATTTGGTCAGCTGTTAAGTTTCAAGTATGCCTTTACCACTATGTGTGTTCTCCCTCTGTCTCCCCCTCAGTATGGATTACTGTACTTGGTGAGGGGACCTCCCAGGGAAGGTTCTGTTCTTTCACTTTACCTCTTCTGGGATCTAAACATCCACCCACGTGTTTGCCATGCGTGGTGACCCGTGAAGGGGAGGAGAGGATCCTGGTGGTTGAGGAGTCTAATCCTAACACACTACTTTGGCCTTGAGTTCCTGTAGACAGGCAGCCTTGGGGTGTCCCCCCTAGGGTCAGTTGGCTGGTCCACTTGGGCTAGGGTCAACCAAATACCAGTGTTGGATGTTCTCAACAGGTGTTGTGGACATTCTATCTGATGCTGGTGTTTGGGTATAGTGCTCATGAAACCGTGACATTGGTGCAATGTTCTTGTTTGGCACTGTATGGCATCCCCTCGAAGGGTTCAGTGGGCACTGAAATATTCTTTTTTTTTATTATGGGTCTTCCAAATAAAAACTTAAATAAAATAGTGAAAAAACAGTCCATAGGTAAATGACCTTATCTTGAAGAATCTGACCATCAATCTTCAACATCTGTACCACCTGTTGCACCTCATTTTCTTATATTACATTCTCTTTCAGAGAAACTTTTGTTAAGAGGGGTTTGAAGAACATCCCCAAGTCAGAGATTCTCACTAGTTTCTCCACCCAAGGAGTTTCTGCAGTGAGGCGTATCTCCACTTGCAAAGATGGAATTATGATGCTGACCAATGTCCTCAATCTCACATTTACGTCACTGCGTCCACCTGCCACCATCAAGGCAGGATATAAATTAATTACAAGGTATGGCCATACATTCCAAACCCTCTCAGATGTTTCCAGTGTTAGTGGTGTAGTCACTCAAAGACGTCATGTAGCAGTTCCTTGATGTGTGCTCATTGTGGTGGCAAGGCCCATGATGCCTATGAGTGTGAAACGGACCCTCATTGTGTCAGTTGTAATGGTTCTCACCTTTCCTACTTTTGTTCTTGCTCTAAGGGGCTGGAAGAAAAAGAGGTGCAGTGTTTGAAAAGGATTCAAAACATTACTTACCCTGAGGCTTGAAAGTTGCTGTCCACCACTTTATGAGGGACATATGCTGCTTCACTTCATTCCACTACTACAATGGGAGTGTAGGTGGATCTCTCTGCGCCTCCAAAAGAATTGTTCTCAAACCAAATGAAAAACCTTTTGACATCCATGGTTAAAAAAGTTGATGAATCATATTTAACACCCATCTCTGTCCTTAACATACATTCCAGCAAACTCCAAGATCCACTTCCATTGGTTCCAGGTATGGGCATTTCCTTGGGTATGTCTTCTTCTCCCACCCAAAAATGCAAAACGATCATTCATTCACATCCTCAATTGCTGGAATCCTTTTCCAACAACAAAGACCTACCCAATTGACCTCGGGCAGGATTCATGGAGGTCGACAGACCTCCTTCAAATAAAGACGATAAAAAAAAAAAAAAAGATGTGATCATAAACAGAAGGGCTCTCTACCCAATTTGCCTACACATAAATAAAAATGGCCACCTTGGTACAATGGAACTGTTGAGGTTTATGTTCTAATCTGGATGACATCAAAGCACTGATTGCTTCCTACCATCCTGTATGTCTTTCCTTACAGGAAATATTTCTGAAACCTGCTGATACAGCCACCTTTTGGTAGTTTTCTTTGTACAGAAATGACAGGCTGTGTGATAAATGAGTGTATGGAGGTGTGGTACTGTTGGTTGATCAGCATGTGCCCACTCTCTTTGCTACTCAATACACCCTTGGAGGCTGTAGCCATCTGTGTTTCCTTGGGTTGTACCATCACTGTTTGTTCTTTCTACATGTTGCCTGAAAAAACCTATGATCAGTCAGACCTTGATACTCTCTTATACTTATTTTCATGTGCTTAGTCTATCCTTTACTGCTATTGGTCTCTTAGTTTGCTCCCCTTTACTATTCCACTTTTCATGGAGGGTTGACAATAACTCATGAGGCAGTGATAATTTTGAGAGAGACTGGCCGTGATTGATACCACCTGACCTGTGTGCCCCGGTGGAAACTGGATCAAGGAAACTGACTCTCTTTCACTACTCTTGCAGGACTTGACCCTGCCATTGTCTGTAAGCCATCAATAGACGACTGTGTGGCAGCAGTAACTGAATGTATTTTACAGGCAGCTGCTCAGTGTATTCCTGAAACCTTGACACGTTTTATATGATATACTCGTCCATGGTGGAATCCAGCCTGCTACATGGCAATGAAGGCTCAAAAACAGGCCTGGGATACTTTTCATAGGTATCCCACACTCTTGGACTGCATTGCTTTCCAGCAGGCCTGGGCACGTGCTTGGTTGGTAAGACGTCAAAGCCAGAAGGACTCTTGGATAAAGTACACAACCAGCATATCTTCTACCACCAGCTCCAAAGTTATATGGGACAAAATTTGAAAGGTGAGTGGGCAATCTAATTCTGTCCCCTTCTCAATCTTGCTCTCTGATGGCCAGGAATTAGCTTATACCTGGAGCATCACAGATACTCTAGGTGAAAGCTTTTGCCAGGTATCTAGCACTTCTGCTTCTTCCTCCACCTTTTTAGCCATCAAGATCCGGGCAGAGTGATCACCTCTTTCCTTTTGAGCTGATTGTCTCCATGACTATTATCGTCCCTTTACACTGGTAAAACTCAAACTGGCCCTTCATCGGTCTGGCACAACTTTGGTCAGACATGGTGATGTACAGTACGAAATGCTGCACCATCTATCTCCTGCTTCTCTTCCTATTCTTCTGATTGTTTATAACCAGATCTGGCAGGGGAATGTTTTTCCTGATGCCTGGCTATTGTTCTACTTTTCTCTAAACCTGGGAAGGGTCCCAAGATTCTTTCAAACTACCTTCCAGTTGCTTTGAAGAGCTGTCTGTGTAAGACCTAAGAGAGCATGGTTAATGCTTGTCTTGTTTGCCTCCTCGAATCAAACAACCTCCTCTCGCCCACCCAGTGTGGATTCCAACGACAGCACTCCACCATGGACCACCTGATTTGACTTGAAATGTCAATAAGAGAAGCCTTTTTCAAATGACAACATCTTGTATCAATATTCTTTGACATTTAGAAAGCTTATGATACAGCATAGAGGTATGGCATTTTGCGAGACCTTTATTTATATGGGTTATGTGGCCATTTGCCCATTTTTATTAAAAATCTTTTAATGGGCAGGCAAGCCCAAGTTCATGTGGGTTCAGCACTTTTCCATTATTTTCTGCAGGAACTTGGAGTCCATCAGGGCTGAGTTTTGAGTGTCACATTTTACAGTATAAAGATTAACCTGTTCAGTGCCGTAGACAACATAACTCATCCAAGCCGATTGGTAACACAGTGCCACGAACGAGTTAATTCATTCTCAATAATACCTAACTTCCACGCTAGATGTCAGCACCATACATGCATTTGCCTTACTTACAAATTGTTTCACTTTTGATCCAAAATGGCGTCAAGAAAAGAGTTACAAAATGAAGAAGCATTAGAGTTGTATTGTAGCAGCTGAAATACTTGGCAGTCAACATGTTAATGCCATCACTGAACAACTCCCTCTTACTGTTGCAAATGGTCTCTATGTAGACGACTTTCACATCTCATGTCAGTCGTCGAGCATGAGTTATATTAAGCAGCAGCTACAGACTGCCTTCAATCGTTTATTGAAGTGGACCACAACAAATGGCTTTAACTTCTCTGTTTCTAAAACTGTTTGCATGTACTTTTGCTGCCAACAAGGTATTCACCTTGATTCTGAACTCTGTATCGGTGAAGTTGTACTACCTGTGGTCCCTGAGACAAAGTTCTTGGAGCTTATCTTTGACCTAAGCTGACCTTTATACCACACATCAAGCAGCTATAGGTCAAATGTACAAGAGCACTGAACATCCGCCATGTCCTCTCTTCCACCACTTGGAGAGCAGATCGATGTTCTGCATTAAAGATATATTATGCTCTTATTTGAATCGAAACTAGACTATGGATCACTAGTCTTTGGCTCTGCCAGGACCTCGGCCTTAAAGATGCTGGACCCTGTTTGTCATCAGGGACTTCGGATCTGCACTGGGGCTTTCCATGAGTTCCCCAGTTCAGAGCTTATACATAGAGTCTCATGAACCTTCTTTGTACCTCCGTTGTTTGCAACTGTCTCTACTATATGCTTCGAAACTTCATTCCTTACCAAAGCATTCCACCTGGGGTTATGTTTTCCTTTCTTGGTGGGCCATGATCATTCAGAACAGGCAATCTGCCATTGCTTCTTTTGGCCTTCATACCCAGGTACAGTTGGATGAAGTTGGTGTATCCTTGGTTAACGTTGTATGCACTGGTCAGCCCATCCCACCATGGCTTATTTCAGTCCATAAATTGACCTATCTTTATGTCATCTGAGAAAAGCAAACACTCTCCATTGGAAATATTATCTATTATTTGCTGAACATTGCTTGAACTATCCTTCCATATCTATTTATATAGATGGTTCAAAATCATGTGACTGTGTGGGCTCTGCCATGGTTTGTTGTGGTTTGGTGGTTGCATGCAGAATCCCTTTTACAGCGTCTGTGTTCACTGCTGATCTGTATGCCATTTCTCTTGCCCTGGATCACATAGAAGCTAAGCAGTACTCAAACTGCACTACTTTAACATCTACTTCTATCAGTTTTTCTGCATACCAGGCCACGTTGGTATTCACAGGAATGAACTCGCTCACACTGCAGTTAAATCTGTCTGCTCTAGTACTATAACTGTTGTGCCTGTCCCATACATGGACTATGGTCCTGTATTCAAGGCTTGGCTCCATGCCAATTGGCAGTCAACTTGGAGTGAACAATGTGAAAACAAGCTTTTCCAAATGAAACCCTATATTGGACTTTTGCTGTCTTGCTTCCATAAAGATTGGAAGGAGGAAGTTGTTCTAACTAGACTAAGCATTGGTCACAATTGTTTTAATTCATCAGTTTCTTTTATCTGGGACTGATGCACCAATGATTTGTCTGTGTAATACTCAGGTCACATTAAGCCACATTTTACTGTCTTGCTGTCGTTACGACTCTCAAGGATGGCACTGTTTTAAACATGTTCTGTCCCAAGGTTTATCTGTAACATTATACAGTGTTATTGGCGATGGTGACACTGTCCACATTAGAAATGTTTTTAGTTTTTTAAAGGTCATTAATCTTTTTAATGCTATATGAGTTTTTTAATTTATATATTAGACCTTTTTTAATGTGATTCCCTTTTAAGAATCAAACTACATCTACTTCAATTCGTAATGTCAGCTAACTCGAAAACAGGACTGGAAAGGCCAACTTCAGGTGACTAATGCTGCTGCTTGAACTACTCGTTAGTCATCCTGGCGAGTTATAATAATCAAAGTTTTGCTACATGTTTTTTAAAACTTGTATTACTTTAATTCCTGAAAATGACCATAATGTCAAATAACTCAAAACCAAGACTGGAAAGGCCAACTTGAAGTGACTAATGCTGCTGTTTGAACTACCCGTTAGTCATCCTGGCAAGTTATAATTAAAATTTTGCTATAAGTCTTTTAAAACTTTTATTACTTTACTTTTTGAAAATGGCCATAACATCAAATAACTTGGAACCAGGACTGAAAAGGTTAACTTCAGGTGACTGATGGTGGTTATTGAACTTACCTGTTAGTCTTCCTGGCAAGTGATGATAATTACAATTATGCTACAGAATGCCCTTTACAATTTGTATTACTGTAGTTTTTCTCTTACTGCTGGAGACTAGATACAAAAATTGGACTTAATGCTATTTATGTTTTTAATTCAAAAATTAAAATTTACCTTGTTTTACTTTAATTTTCTTTTATGAATTTTAATAAGTTTACTTTAATTTTAATCTTTTATCGGATGTTTGGCACAGATGGCTAAGTTGCTTTGCTCCATAAAACACCAAACCAACAATAACAACCCTCTGTCTTAAATTTATATACAAATGCATATGAAAATTCTACTCTTCAAGAAAATCTCAGCATTGTATTCAAGCAGATGTTTCCTTCATATAGCATATGTGCTGCTAGTTACAATACTTGTATATACCTACATTTATACCTAAACATATACCTAAATTGCTTAAATTTGTGTATTGCTTAAATATTTATGTAGCAGACACTGTTCTGAGTAGGTTGATTCTTTCAGCATGGGATCAGTCAATTGCACTAACCACATTACCTTTTTGTACTTGTTTTTAAAGTCTTTAATAGATTTAATATTTCTAATTTTCATTATAGTGAATACAGTCATGTGAAAAAGTTAGCAGACCCTATAAAAGCCTGTGTATTTGTGTAACATTTATGGATATATAGATATTTAATCTCAATTTTAACAATACTGAGAGATTATAGGAAGATAACAATTCTAGAATGAATTCAAGCTGTAACATGAAACTACATTGTAGCTTTAAGCTTGTAACAGGATACATCTGTTGGTAATAAACTTTTATTGTTTTATTGCCCATATTGTTGTCTATTGAACCATGCCTAACTACTGTCTGCATCATTATAAGTTGTAATCACTCAAGGCACATGCATCTCACATTACACTATCAAATAAAATTGTATGTATTGCTTGTCTGCATTGCCTCATGAAACACTTTTATTATATTATTAATCTGATCTTAACTAACCTAAAAAGATTGCTGTTTTTACATATTAGTTATTTCTATAACAATAACAATAAATAAAGAATAAATATGAAAAATTATAAATAAAATACTTATGCAATCTTCTTTTCTATGGCTATCGATTGGTAAGGACACAGAAGCCTACCATTTTATACTAATACTAGTAATAGACTAAATATTTTTTATTGAATAAAATAATGATCCAAAGAACCTAGACTAATAACATGCAAAAAGTAGACAAGTTCCTTTAACTCATAAAATTGTTTTCTCTTTCTAACTATGTGATAAGTGCCATTACAAATTTATCCAAGTCAGTCATAAAGGTCACAAAAATTGTGCTTGTACTCTGAGTGAATCGGAGCATTATCTGTTCAGAATACAGCATTATACAATGTGCCATTTGATGGATGAAAACCTTAACTTTCTGTCACTTATATGTAATATTTAATTAAACATAAAATAGAACTATTAACAAATCTTGAATAAAAGGATGTGACAGGTGAGTGTGGCAGGACAGAGCCTGATTTTCTATTTGATAGCTCTATAACCAAACAAAAATTGTGGTTTGTCTGAGCAGTGACAATTTTATAGTGAGTAATTTTTGTTTAATTTTTACTTTCTCAAGGGATGGATGGGTAAAATAGAGAAGACAAAATCCCTGGAGCAAATATATCATGTGTACCCCTTGGGGAAATTTAGAGTTTTTTTTAAATCTTGCCTTGTAGGACTAGGAACTTGTACACTACTAAAATGTGGATTATTAATCAAGATTTTATGCTTTACTAATTGGTATAACATAAACAAAATAGTAGTTTAATAAAACTTTTAATGTAAAGCACTAAAACGTTGCATCATGTGTAGTAAACGATACGTGGGGTGAGAGAGTTAACAATTCCTTTTTTTAATAATGAAGTAAAATATTTCCCTAATTCCTCACAAGAAGATGCTAATGCCAGAAAAATGCTATTAATTTTCCTGGAAATGTATATTCAAAACTATTTGAGTCTGATTTGTACATAATTAAGAGGTAGTCTATTAAATTAGTGACCTTTGTCTGTGTTTACAACTTAGAATCATATAAAGTAAAAGTACCATTAATTATTGCAATAAAAAGAGTTTATGTATATTTTGATATGTCTGTTGAAAATTAGGATGTTTTGCATACTAACTGACATGTAAATATTGCCTGCAAATTTAAAACAATTGTATTTGTGTGGGTTAATCCAAATATTTGCACATTTTTACATATATGTGAAGTATATTTATAATTGTAAGGTAGAGCTGCACTATCAAGTTTTGAAAGTGTATATCACTTGTTTAATTAGTTATCAACCCTTTGCAATAGGCTTATGTATTTTGCAAGACCTTGTAACTATGGAGATATATATATTATAACCCTGAAAGGACTTAATGAATATTGCTTAGCTTTTAGTAAATATTACAACTTATTGTAGACAAAAGATCAGAATTTTTAGTTAGTGTTTATTGCTTTGAATGTGGAGTAATTTTCATGTTAAGATTAAAAATACTTTTATCTTTGAAAATGTTCTGAAACCTCCTAAATAAATATCAAAAATTTTCTTCCTTCATAAAACTTTGTATTTTATCTGCTATTTTCTCTAATACATCTGTATATGGGATTGGTTGATTTGACTGACCTCATAACCACCATAAAAAATTATAAAATATATCTAAATTACCCTTTTTTTCTTTATATAATAACTACAAATAAGTAACACAGGGCTCATAATAGGAGACATCTATTTATACCTAATTTTGTTGCATAATTGCCCTTTGAATCATGTCTGACTAATAATTCTGCTATTGAAGTTGTAAATTACTCAACAATTGTTAATGTACTGAAATACATAAAGTGTGATCGACTAAGGAGCATATCTCATAAGGAATTTTTTTTATTATATTTTTATGGTTACCTTATATAACCCAAACTTATCTAACTTATCAGGTTTCTAATTTCTACATTTTAGTTACTTATAATAATAAATAAAGAATACAAATGAAAAACAAGGAATATAGTTTTTACCTGGGTATTCTTTTTATATGCATCCCACTGTCAAAGAAACTTAATCCTACTTTTTGTACTAATAGTACTACTTGTTCCATCAGCCAGGCTATATAGAGAAATTTGACATTTGTTTTTGTGTAGGTTGTTGTATTGGAAGATCCACTTTTAGCTATCTCTGGACTTTTCATGGGGCCATTTGACCACTGGTGGTGGTCGTTGTAATGGCATAAAGGAAAGGGCTTGTCATCATGTCTCCTTGGAGTTGACAGAGTCGGTGTCCTTTAATTCTCAGTGTAGATTTTTGGTAGCAGTGGAGGAATTAATTCACAAACCAACTGGTTCATCTCCATCACTGTGGTAGTGGTGGTGATAGTGGTGAAAATGGTGTCATCTTCAATCTTGGCAGTCTTGCATGCAAACGTTGAAGGCATTATTAGGGAACCTAACCAATGTTGCTCTAACCTTACCAATATTTGATCAACTCTTGATAGGATCCAAGCTCTGAAAAAATTTTATCAGGTTTTGGTATATAGTGTGCTTGTTAGAGGTCTGAACACATCTGTCTACATCACATTTGGTCACGTTACACCCTCTGACAATACATTGAATATTTTTATGAATACATTTATGAGCTGATTCCATTTCTACCTAGATGGAACTTCTAGAGGTAGTGATATTTGCAATTGTAGCACGTGGATATCCAGTTCCTTTATGTGTGTCAATGAGGCTGTGGCTAGTATATTTTATGGGGACTGCTCAGGCCAGGAAGTTTTAGGTCCAACTGAACAACAGATATAGTAAGCTTTTTTCCTCATGTTTGGTATATTATAAAGCAACACATTTGCATCCAAAGGCTCAGCAATGGTAAACATCAACTGGTTCCTCCAAAAGTCAGTAGCCACTTTCCTGATGTCGAAGTTATGGGTGTACTAGTTTTCATCAAATTGACAGACCATTATACAGTTCAGAAAGATGTTTGGGAAGATGGTAACAAGATAAAATTGCTGACATTTGGCTGCTGAAAAACAAGGCCAGAATGGTCAAGAATTTGATCTTAAATAGCAAAAATTTGATTGAAAACAAAAGGTCAGGTGAATTCCAGTTGGTCAAAAGTACAGCCAGATGTGTAGATTTAAAAGGGTCAAGATTGCCCAGTTACAATTAGCAACTAAAACCCTATAAAACCTTATAGAATTTAGATCATAGCATTGTATCTACACTGCTGGCCAAAATCTTAAGACCAATGAACATAATTAAGTGGCTGAGTCTAACAATGCAAGATGCATATTTTTCTTTGAGTAGAGCTTTGAAAGATGAAAATAAGAAAAGAGAAATAAAAATAAAATACTTTTTTAGCATTTAATAGGAAAATTTCAAACACTATGAAATTAGCCTAAATACTAGCTGGTCAAAAGTTAAAGACAATACCAAAAAGAAGTCCCAAACAGGGTAGGAAATGCTGAACAAGAGGTCTCAGTAGTGAGTTGCATGGCTGTCATTGTGAATAACATCAAACATTCGCTTTGGCATGGTCAATATAAGCGTTTGCAGAAGGCTGGCTGGAATGTTATTCCAAGAGGTGAAGATGGCTTCAGAAAGACCATGCACTGTTTGGAACTGACATCCATTTCTATAGACTTCCCTTGACATCAACCCCCAAACATTTTCAATGGGATTCAGTTTGGGCGAACACTGCTGGATGGTTCAAAAGAATCACGTTATTTGCCATGGAAAAGTCCTTTGTCTTGCGAGCATTGTAGATTGCAGTGTTGTCCTGCTGAAAGATCCATTCATTTCCACACAAGCAAGGGCATTCAGTCAATAAGGATGCTCTCTCCAACATACCCAGCTGCTGTTTGATGCCCCTGTATAACCTGAAGCTCCATTGTTCCATGGAAGGAGAAAGCACCCCAGATCATGATGGAACCTCCTCCACTATGTCGTGTAGAAAATGTCTCTGGTGGGATATCCTTATTGTGCCAGTAATGTTGAAGCCATCTGGACCATCCAGGTTAAATTTTTTCTCATCAGAGAACAAAACCTTCTTCCACTTTTCTACATCCCATGTTTGGTGCTTCTCAGCAAAGTTTAAGCAAGCTGTTTCGTGGTGTGGCCTTTGAAAAAGTTTATGGTTTTTAAAGCCTTTCTCTCATAGATGCCATCTTAGTGTTCTTAAGCTGCATTCTGCATCCGTAAAGGCCTTAATCTGGTTCGAGGATCGGCTGGTGTCTTGCTGGACAACCTGTCGAATCCTCCTGCTCAATGCCGGAGACATTTTCTTGGGCCGACCACTTGAAATCCTCGTTCCGTATCCCTCAGGGTCTTTTAAGAAATTTGCAACAGCAGTTTTACTATGGCTAATCTCACCAGCGATGGCACGTTGAGAGAAACCTTGCTTTTGCAGCTCGACAATTCTGCCACGTTCGAACTCTGTCAACCTTTTAGCCTTTGCCATGTTTTTACCCAGTGTAATACAATAGATGTCAGTGGGAGATGTTGACAATGCTAATGCTTGAACACAAATGACTAAATTTTGTTATGTGTTTGCTGATTAACGCTTCATTTGAGCATGGTCTTAAACTTTTGACCAGCTAGTATTTAGGCTAATTTCATAGCATTCACATTTTCCCCATTAAATGCTGAAAATTTTTTTTATTTTTATTTTCCCTTTTCTTATTTTTGTCTTTCAAAGCTTTACTCAAATAAGTGGTTGAGTCTAACAATGCAAAATACATATTTTTTCTAATGGTGATTGGTTTTAAGATTTTGGCCAGCAGTGTATGTCTGTACTATGGTTCAGCTTACTTTCATATTAACTGCTGTTATGTTTATATTTTATAATTTTTTATATGCCATTTCAATATTTTTTCAAATACTATAAAGGTGTTGAAAAACAAACAAACACATTATAAATAAATGCAATTTTTTATTGTTATACAGTAGAATTATAAGTTTAGAGTCCCACTACTTCAAGAAGTGTGTATACTGAGCCACTTGCCAGTGGGGTGAAGTGAGTGCAACAACTTTGGCAGTGTAATATGCTGTTATAGGGTTTTCTCCTGGAAAGTTAATTTGAAAAACTGTTAACTTGATATAATAAATTTGGGTACCAAAAAAAAGATTTTTGAAAAGAAAAGTCACAGCAAAAATAGTATTTAGAGATGAGATTTGTTATTAATAGTATTTATTGACTAAAAAGATGAAATTTGTTTTGTACTATTATAATAGTTTCTGTTAGTGTAAAATTTAAAGAAAGTGAGATTGTATTTTTAAATATGTGAGAACAACAGCCAGTGAGATATATCTTCCAAATGAAATGGTGTTTTAAGTTTTAGAGGCTAAAATAATTGCATGAGTATATGTGTTCAGAAGTTTGTGTATACTATTGGTAGACATAAAAAAAGAAAGAATTTTTACCCTGTTGATTTGTATGCAAATTGATCAGAAAAAAAAAAGTTTCAGTTAGTGTTGCTTAGTATATACGTATAACATTTGAAAATGTCCATTCATAAAAGATAAATAAAAGGTTTGAAATTTCTCATCATCTGAAGAGTAGCATATCATGAAATAAATGTGACTTTGTTTTTTATTCAGCATAAACTCTGTCTTGCCAATAACCAACTTCATGCAAATGATTTTTCCGTAAGTTGATTTTTGGTTTATTATTTTAGTGTATCTGTGATAAAATATGTTTAAGTTTGTATTAAATTACACTGGGGAACACTCATTTTGTTGCATTCAAAAAAAGACCTTTCTATAGTCAATTTGAGTGTGTTGATTTCAAATCTGAAGTCGGTTTTTGTCTGCAAGCTACAGATTTTATGCAATTTGAACTTCAAAATATGCCTTGTAGGCACGCTTGACGAACGAGGATATGTTACGTCTCTGACGATTGAGTGTGTAGCATCCACATATGTAGCAGAAGGCATCAGGCTTGTTTCTGCAATGATATCTATTTTTGGAAGCCATGTTTGAAAACAAAAGAAGAATGATCAAAATATTAGAGCTATCTATATATATGGACGTGAAAATGCTTATACATGGTTTACGCAAGTTCACATTTGTACAATTTCATTAACCTCAAATTGCATACAAACTAGAGCTTGTAGAGAAAAACTAATTTCAGATTTGAAATCAGCGCCTAAAACTCCTTCAGAATCAGTTAAAATATCCAATGTAACTCAAAGTTACTGAAAAAGTGTTCCCCTGTGTTATTGTTTCAAGTTTTCATACTGCCTTACGTTATTCACACTGCATTACTATTATTCAGTTGTTGCTGTGTTTATTTCAGTTGACAGTTCTTGTTCTATTAATGTCATTACTCTCTGTTGTCATAGTCACATTAATGTTTGATCTAGACAATTATAGCATCATTATTATTTTTATTGACATTATTGCATTCTGTCTTGTACGAAAAAATAATACTGTCTTTTGTTAGTCAACTACTCTTTGTCAGTATGGTAGGTTATTACCCAGTTGTAGATAGTAGTTGCCATGGAGCTCTTCATTGGAATACCAATGACTAAATACTGTATTAAGTAGACTCTCTATTACTTTATATATGTTAATCTTTATTATTAATACATGTTATTACACTTTCACTATGCTTGATTATTTCAGTTTTGCTTTTATGATGATATAAATAGTTATTTATATAGTACATTTGACATAAGTTTGGATGAAAGTAGTCAAATAGTTTGAAATAATTTTGTTTTTTAGTCAAATAGTTTGAAATAATTTTGTTTTTAAATGTAAAAGTGGATGGCTTATAATGTGTTATACCTGCATGACTTTCATTTTAAGTTTAATGCAAATGTTATAATATAGATAGTTTATGTAATGTGAGTGTTAAATGTAGTTATTTTACCAAGTGATAAGGTATTGCAAGTTTGTTTACATAACTATTTGTGAATCATACATTGTGTAGTTTAGTACTTATGAACTGGTGAGTTATTGTATTATTGCATCATGTTAATTGAGTATTATTATGTCATAATATCTAGTAGTGTATGGAATGTTATAGACCTCTGTAAGGCTGTAAATTTATTTCAAAAATGTAGTTTCAAAGGTAGTTCTAGACTGCATGATTGTGAGTGTAACTTTAAAGAGCATATAGTGATTATTTTTAAAATGAAATTATCACAGATTATATTCAAATAACAGGGTAGAGAAGAATAATTAATTGTGCCAATTGTATTTTAAAGTAATTGAACCAGTACATATAGACTTTGACAAAAATTATAATTATTTATAGCTCTGAATATAACTGTGATATTGAACAGCAATAGTGATGATTTTTAAAGTGAAATTATCACAGAATGTATCACAATACATCACAATAGCATGCTTTACATATATATAAAAATATTAAATGTATAGTAACAAAAATTGTTGCTCACTTCTCAAAGTTGTGTATATTTATAAAATAGTTTTATTAAATGACAGGTAAATACACAAATTCAACTGTTAAGATAAATACTTGATGAGAATATATACAAATTTATTTTTGCTTCCATTATGATAGTTATTATAAAGAAATGGTTGTTGTACATACTACAGTTATTTGTCTAATTTTCTGAATCTTGAATACCCAAAGTGTGAACATTTTTATGGATTTTTATTTGTGGTACCATTCAGTAGATGGTGCAGAAATTGTGGTTACATACATAAATACTGACAAAAATCCACGTCCATTATAGTGAGATGAAACATTCTAAAGACTGTATGTGGTAGAAATAAATATTTTTGGAACATGATGAAGTACTGACGTAAATTACATTTCATTTTATAAAAACCCTTAATTTTTATTTTTGTAGTTAAACATTTTACATCTATTTTTGTTGTATAAAAAGTTTTAAAGTAAAATTCAGAAAAGATGATGCAAATAAAAACATATATATTTTTTTTTTACATTCCAGAATAATACAGAAATGGTTGAAGCTGACATCTATAAAGGAGTAAGTTTTTATAAAAGCTAATGTCTGCTTTTTTCATAGACATTTTTTAATCTTAGTCTTCTTCATTTATTTAATTTTCTGACTTAAAATTTTACATGAAAAAGTAAAAATATGAACTTATAATAATATGTAGACAATTTTTGTACTACTCTGTTTTAATTCTCTTAATTTTTAGTTTTAAACAGTTGTTGGTATCATTATTTAGCTTCAAAAAATATTAACTAATCAGTCAAAATGTAAAGCAGTAACTTCCATTAAAATGAACATGGTTATAGTTTCTGTTGAAAACTGGATTGTTATTGCTAAGAAAGAGTTAATTTCATAAAAAGAATGATGTACTTCATTGTTAAAAGAAACAGAAAAAGTGTACATAAGAAATAAACAATTCTTACACTTGTTAAAACTCAAAATGGCTAAAGCTAAATATTCCTTGTATATCATTTTAATTAATTTGAAATTTGTGAGGAAATGTAACTTTTTTTAATTTTTAAAATGTTGATGCTCTAGTATGCTTATATAAAAACAACAATGAAAATTGTAATTTTAGTGGTTTGAATAGTATTTTACATAACTTTAATCTGTACATGTGTCATGATGCAGTAAGTTTCATGTGTTCTTTAGGGTGTGTTTTTAGGTTGTCAATTTGGGGTTGCAGCTATGTACATTTGGGCAGTTGGTATTTTAGCAGCTGGACAGAGTTCAACTATGACTGGTACATATGCTGGCCAGTTTGTCATGGAAGTAAGTATAAGAAATGTTATTTACTTTAAAATTAATATACCACTGATTTTAGGGAAAGTGGTTTCAGCATAAAAATATTACTAATAGTTGCCTTCCAAACATTACCTCTGCTGACAAAAACTAGGAGTAAAACATTCAATTTGACTATAGACTGGCCTAAAGTGTATAGGGAAGAGAAATTACTCAGTTTTTTGGTGTTTTTTTGTAAGTAAATGTTAATAGTTTGTTTTCTATAATTGTTCTAAAAACAATTGTTACTGGATGTGCCATTATATAAAAGTTCCTTTAAAAAGTCCTACTATTTTTAACAGAAAGATTCACCTGTCAAAAGCTCTATGGTGTAATAACTTTTAACATTTTATTTGCTGAACTTTTTGACCCTATGTATTTTCTCTTATCATAATGTGGATCTTAAAATTTTTTACATAAAAGTTATTTTGCTTTTACAAGATCTAGCATAAATTTTGTTTTTAAATGGAAAATAGCATAAACAAGTGATGTTTTACTCTTTGCTAGAAGAAAGAACATAGTGCATTTTGTATGGTACCTGAGGTTATGCTTATCAATGAAATTTTTGTTGTAATACATGACTGAAGTTTTGTATAACTTCATATAAAGATGTATTTGTCATTCTTAGTTTAAATAGGTACAGCTTTTTGGTAAGACTTTGTACTCTGTATTTATAATGAAGAGGCTTAATTTCATGAAAGCAAACATCTCTGTAGGTGAATAAAATGTTTGTAATTATGGGACTGTGTCTCCAAAAATCTTGTGTTTTGTAGCAAAAAGAGAATAAAATTATGTAACAAAGTTTTTCATATTATCTTTGTTAGTGTTCACATGTGGTTCTTGTAAGATCATAGAATTGTATTTTCACACAGTGTCAATAACATCAGGTTAAATAGTTATCCCCATCAGTACAAACAAGCATAGTTAAACATTCTATACCTAGTTATGCTTTTGAAAGAATCTTTTATAACTACAGGGTTTTCTTGATCTTCACTGGACCCGCTGGAAGCGAGTTCTACTAACTCGAACAATAGCCATATTTCCCACACTGTTTGTTGCTATCTTTAGTAACATTGATGATTTGACTGGCATGAATGATCTACTGAATGCTCTCATGAGTCTGCAACTTCCATTTGCACTTCTTCCAACATTGACATTTTCTTCATCTGTTGCCATTATGGGAGATTTTTGTAATGGATTGTATGTACAAACACTTTTTTTTCTCTTATATTTTGCCATTATAATAATGTAGTTAAAAACAAATAATCTATAAAGCAGTTGTTATTTTTGATGAGTAAGGGTTAGCTGCATCTTATAAGAACAATACTTCAAGTCTTTTACTGTCCTTGAAAATACTTCTGATACAGTACATTACCTCCATTCACATAAATAGTTATTTTTGTTTAACACTGCCCTCTATATGTAAAAAAAAAATTATACATGCTACAAGCCTTTTATCT
Organism: Tachypleus tridentatus; assembly: GCF_004210375.1. Classification (NCBI taxonomy): domain Eukaryota; kingdom Metazoa; phylum Arthropoda; class Merostomata; order Xiphosura; family Limulidae; genus Tachypleus; species Tachypleus tridentatus. The sequence continues at coordinate 84,224,643 of NC_134836.1, read as the reverse complement.
TTCCTTCGTTGGTAATGACCACTTCCAATTTCTTTTTCGTATAAACCATCATGTGTCAACCCTCCAGCAATAAGAGTGTGACACTCATTATGCATGCGACATCCTCTATTCAGTTCTACTTAACTATAACGTCTTTGTTTGGCACTACTCATGCCCTGTCTTTTAGTTTGTGCTCTCTTTAAGTGTTTTATTTTAATATTTTTGTATTAATTTTTCTCAAGTTTACTTTTTATTATACAATAGTGATTTTGTAACTTCTTGAGTTATATTGAAATGAAATTATTTTATATTTTTACCTGGTTATGGTATTTATTACTTCATTCCAAAAACGTGTTACTGTTTTGCCAAAACAAATATATTTGGTGATTTGTGATGAGAAGAAACACACTTGATGTAAAAATGTATTCTGAAGATGGCTGGTATGGGTATTAGCACTTTAATTAAAATAAAGTACAGAGCAATGTTTCGACCTTCTTAGGTCATCTTCAGGTTAACAAAGAGAGAGTTTGCAACTGATAGATTATATGCAATTATATTTGCAAACTATCTCATTGTTAACCTGAAGATGATCTGAGAAGGTCAAAACATTGTTTTGTACTTTATTTTAATTAAAGTGGTAATACCCATACCAGCTGTCTTAAGAATACAGTTGTGTTTGGTTCTACATTTTGCATTATGAATTTCTATGTAACCATCATGCACCTTTTCTTTTTCCGTGCATGTCTACCCTGCCAGTAGTTGGAGATGCTTCATCATTTGAGCACTAGAACTACATCTCATGTGTTCACCTCCAGTTATCTGCATTTAGTATGTGTTTCTTCCTTGTGAGGGTACCATCATCCATGCATTACATATCATGACAACCTTCCCACAGAACCTTTTAAATCCTTATTTATTATCTTGTTATTGGCATCAGAAAATATGCCTAAGCTCATCATAATGGCTTTTAGGATTCACGTTTTTTCTTATGTCCTTAGCCTTTATTTGCAGATGAGGGCATTCTTTTGGATTGGCTTTGGGTTTTGTTTTGGGGTTTTTTACTTCCTAAATCCTGTGCAAGTATTATTACTTGCATGTAGATATGTCCTCCTCTTCTGTGTCATTTAGCAGTCTCACTGTTCAACTAACTTTACTTATAGAAAGCTTTAACATAGGATTTCCATCCATAAGACTACCCATGGAAGTATTGCACTGTAGAATTACCAGGAAGTCATGATGAATCAATTGTTTAGGGACAAAACATATGCTCATGTTGCTTTGGTTTTTGTCTTCATCAACATGTTGCTGCTTTTAGCAAGTTGTTTTGATGAGATGCAACTATGTTTTTAAACCTCTTGGTCAAAATTTATTAATGTTTAGATTTTAATTTAAACAGCCATACTATAGAGAGTATAGTGGGCTAGTGGGATATATTTTTGCATCTAGGAAAGGTTACACATTTGAATTATTTTCAAACCATAAGCCTGAGAGAAATTGCAGACTACAGTTGCATAGTTGTGTTGTTCTTGTGTCACAGTTGCTTGCTGGGATACTAAGTTTCAGAAATAAAAAATAAAAGTGATGGCTGTTGAAAGTATAAACAAGGGAGCTAAAATTTTCTGTCTGTCCCTTGTAATTTTTGGCTGTTCAATTCTTTAACTCTGAATATTAGTTTTTATTACAAAATCTTTTAGAATCACCTGTAAATTTTGTGTAAGTCAAGAAAAATAAATTATCATTCATTAAATTATTAAGTGTTAATTGTATATTTTATATGCATCGTGTAAAAATATTTAAGTATCAAATTTGGGAAGTTTGCTGTGTTTTAGTGTAACTATTTTAGAATATTAACAAGAGGTTGTTTTTTCATTTTTATGTTTCAAAATTTGTGTTTTTTCTTTTGCTGTAGGGTGAACAAGGTTGTTGCAAGTCTTTTATCCATTGTAGTTGTTGCTATTAACCTTTATTTTGTCTTCAACTTCACTCAAAGTACTCTGCCACATCATTGGGCTCTGTATCTTGGAATAGTAATTTTTATGTTCTTCTATGTTCTGTTTGTGCTGTACCTGGTGAGTATTGGGTTCTCAGAATAATAATTTTATTACATGGTGATTTGAAAGTAAGCCATATGTTTAAAAACCGAATATACCTTAAAAAAAACTACTTGATATAAGGGAACAAAAATTTCACTACATATGCACTGAATTTTATTTTGGGAAGGCTGGATATGGCACATGATGTTTGTTTTTTAATAACCAGCATAAAATCCATACTTTGCTGCAAGGTTCAAGTGCCTCCTTATGATTCACAGAAGTCCCAAAGGTACTTCTCCTTTTTACTAACAATAGAAGATTAGTGGTTTGAATAAAAGCTTCTCAGTGTGTGTGCAGGATATTGAGAAGATCAACAAACACTGTTCAGAATATATATAGTGTTTGCAATGGGTTAATTTAAAGATGCTTAATGTACATATTTGGAATGACAAAAAGGACATAGAACACCAGTTATGACAATTATTAAAACTGTATTACCATGTTCAGACTTTTCTAAAAATTACTTCCTTTTGGACAAGTAATTTTTATGATGTAATAATTTTAAATATGGTGTTTTGTTTGTAAATACCCAGGAGTTATTTTTAATATGCTATGTTTTTGTACATTTAGGTAATTTTACTTATTCTAAGAAACTTCTATATTGCTCTTAAAATTCTCAGTCAACATCATTGGCAGGATGTACCATCTTATGGTTTTTGCTTGTCACTGCTTTTTGTGAAAATCTTTCTTTATTGAAGACCACAAACCTTTCAAATAATTGTTGTAAAATACACAGTGCTGTGATTGTTAGCTAAATTTATGTAAAAAGTAAATGAATATTCTTGTGTTTCCTCTTTGTGAGAAAGCTTCTCAGAAGACTGTGCATTATTGAAAAAGACACATAAGTATTAAATTAGTTTCCTAGTATGTGTACTTATATTTTGTTCTAAAAGTGTAGTTAATTTTTTATCAAATTTCAGATAAATTTATGTGTGGGATATTTTCACTTCTCATTAGTTACCTTTTTAAGATTGATCCTTTTTTTCTCCAGTTTCATTTCATATCATATCTTATAATTTCCTGTTAGAAAACAATGACTTTTCTTTAATAAACTATTTAAATATTTTTTTTCTCTAGGTTGGAATCTTCTTGGTTGTTTTAGGATGTAAGAAATTAATTACTCTTCCTGTGAGTATGGTTTCTGGCTTTTAACCATTAATAAACATTTCTTTCTTACAAACATAAGGTTTATGTGTGTGTGTGTATATATATATATATATATATATCTTGTGGTAAATTGTACTTGTAGAACTACTAAATGGTTACTACTTGATTTAGTATTTTAAGAATACTATGGGTAGAATTCTAAACTGTACTATGTGATGTGATCAACATTTTGGAAACAATTCTTTTTCAAGATCATAAGGCTTATTACTAAACTTTAAAATTGTTCTCTTGTACCACATAATAAATATTTTTTTTATCTTTGAATGTAAATGTTACTTATTACATTTAATAATGTTATATGTTAATTAGAGTATCAGTATTTTAGTTGTTTATTGTGTGATTTAGGTGTTAATTTATTTTCTTACTCATTATTTTGTATCTCAGAAACTTTACTTTTTGGATGTGCTGTTTGTACCTAAATAATAATGTGGTGCAGCAGCTTATCTCAAGCTTCTTTACAATTACACTATTGGAGCAATTTAATAAGTCTTCATTGCCCAGTTGTTTTTTTAGAGGGAAATTAGGGAACATTTTGCTTATATATAGTTACAACATGGTTACATAGTTCCAAAAACTCTAAAGCTATGACAATACTTGAAGCTGATAAGTAGTGTTTAAGTGTTCTGTAAGTAAACATTTAAAAAATAATTCAATATATCATACTGTGCTATTTCTGTAACCCTTCACAATGGGTCAGGATCAAAGGTCATGTCATCACATTTGGTGACTTGTATTCAAAATTTTATCAAACTACTATTTCATGAATTTATCTCAATAAGTTTGGAATCATGTTGTAGATTATAATTTACGAGTCAATAAACAAGTTAATCAAGATTTCAAGGATGTAGATTTTACCTTTAGTCAGCTTTAAGTTTCATATTTTTATGACCTAAATACAGCTTAATTACTAAGCTTAATTTTATAGTGGAATTCTATGGTACCAGTGTGGTTATTCAAGTGTGTGTGTGTGTGTGTGTGTGTGTATTATATGTTTGTTATTTTTTTATTATATTGACCTTCCATTCATGCCTAGCTAACATTACATAACTTGCATTGATGTGGTGCACATGCATTCATGTTACTACATCCAGTAATATAATATTGAACTTTAATTTTTACAAAGTGACCCTGTCTTGGCTGTGTTTTAGTGGACTAGTATATTGTAATATACAGTCACATTTCAATTATTAAACATTGTATATTATTACCATTTAGAAATAAGTTATTAAACTTATTTTTGTTAAAATATAGAACAGTAAATAAAGATTTAAAACAAATAATTCTCTCTTCTAGCTACAACCTTTGTACTCAGTTGTTGTTTGATGTAAGTTGCTAAGCCTTTCAAAATCTTGCACATGGAGGATATCAAATGCAATATATTTTTAGGTTTTATATACACAGTTGATTATTTAAAAAATAGTAAATCTCTATATGAATACTATATAATTTTACTATAATTGATCAAGCTAAGTTACTAAGCTGTATTTAGGTCTAGAAAAATCTGAAATTTCAAGCAGACTAAAGACATAACCAAATCTATTGTGTGATATCAAACTTATTGACATAATTTCATGAATTATAGTTCAATAAAGTTTTGAATGGAAGTCACCAAATGTGATGATGTGGCCTTTGATTCCTGACCCATAGCAATAGGGTTAATTAGTTATACTTGTTACCAGGTTGACTTTTGAGGATGCAGATTGATCTGATTGGAAGGTAAAATTAAGAATGCTTTCAAAATTATTATAGACACATTTGATGTTAAGGTTCCAAATACTTTTCACATAGAGGAGTCTTATACTAAGAATACATTAGGTTAAACTTCCTTTCTCTGGATTTTATAATACAGTTAATGTATATGTGTAAGGAAAAGTATTATTACGACTTCCATCAGTTATCTGAAATCATGGTGAAAGCTGCTGAAAAATATATATACAGTTGACTTTCACTTGGATAAGTATAAGTACATTCTTCCTGCTACATACATTTTAATTATCTATTATTGCAAATTATGTTAAACTATAAAAAATGCATGAATAGTTATGTTATGCAGTTCCACTTATGATTCTAAACAAACTTAACTGTATATTCAAAATTGTCATTCTTTCCAATTCTGTTAAATATCTGAATACAGTTGTGCTTTTTTTTACAAACACTGTATATACAATTTCATTTGGGAATATACAATACTATATACAGAAATGTTAGGACATGTCAAAAATTAGATTTTAGGCTACATTCAAAGAACAATGGAAAAATAAATTACTGGTGAAACATCAAAATTTTATTAACCTTTGTATTTAATACAATAGAAACTCAGTGAAAGTACTTTAGTTCAGCAAACAATTAATATTTTTTGTCCTACTTTTGTTTTAATAACTGCAGACAATCTTTCAGGCATTGTTGTAACATATTTAATCAAAGTGTCCCTTGGGATTTTACTCCAAATGTTTTAAATACAGTCCCATAAAGTTTTTTTGGAAGTAGCTTTTGATTTGTCAAGTTTTTTCATGTATCAAATCCCAGATCTGCTCAACTGGGTTGAGAGTGAGTCTCTGTGATGGTAGCTTCTTTCTTAGCTAAGCAATTTTTGCATAGATTGAAGAAATGGATTACACTAAAAGTATACTTTTACAAAAGTTATTTCATTAACAGAGTGTGTATTTGATGTGAAGCATAAAGCTACAGAGTGGGCTATCTTTGCTTTGCCAAACACAGATATCAAAAATCATTTTTATTGTGCTGTAAGTCTGTAGACATACCTCTGAGTTGTTAAAAAATAAAATAAGCAAAGTTAAAAAGTTATTTTGTGAAGAATATTGTATTATTAGATCCTTCTTTAGGATGAAACTGTGAGCCATACATTTGGAAGTTTTTAAAAAGCTATACAAATTATTAAAAATACTATACATATATTTTAACTTTATGAAAATAGTAATTTTGTTTGAAAGTGTTTCAATTTGCAATTAAATCAATTCCTTTTTAAAGAACTTGTATTTAAGACTTTCAAATGTTTATAAAATATCATCTGTAGTAATATTGTAGAAAAAAGTTTTTAGATGATTTGAAAAATTCTAAATAAGTAAAAGTAATTCTAAGTAATAAAGATATTTACTACCAAAAATGTAGTTACAATTTTAACTTTTTTGTAATGAACTGATATTAGACTTAATTGCTTTACAATTATAGATATGTAACAGAGGCAAGATGTGAGTGGCTAAGGCAAGCCGAAAGGTTATTTCGTCTTAGCTACTGGAGCTTCGACTAATACTACCTGAATAGTATTGAATAATATTTCAATATCAAAAATATAAAGTAATGTTATGGCTAAAAATATATAAATGTATATTCGTGTGTAACACACAGTAACAAAAGTAAAAGTAAAGATCTTGCAGAAACAACAATAAAAAGAATAATATACAGTAAAAACAATACAAAATTATGTTATGGCTGAAAATTTAAAAAGATATACATGCTCTTGTGTAACAATAATGTGAAATACCAATCTTGCAATAGCAACAGTAAAAGGTAAATATCTTTTAAGGGACAATAATGAAAGGTGTAACATACAGTAACAACAAATACAAAGTTGTGTTATGGCTGAAAATATTAGTGTTATTATACTGAGTTTATGATTTAATTACAGATTTCAAAATACTTTCAGTTGGTTCATTAATTTAGAAATTCTTGATTCTAATTTAGACATTTCTATTAATTGTCTTTTGATTGAAAGTTTTGAATTTGCTCTTTCATCTCAAGTTTACTTCTTTTGTCCCATATCTAACATTTTATATTTCATCCTTGATTTTTAATCTCATATTTACCATTTTTGTTAGATTTTTTTTTCTAAATATCATTTCAGACAAAAATGTTTTGGACTGTTCTGAACAAATTTAAGAACAAAAAGATTCATTGTTTTATTTGGTTAAAGTAATAATATAAGAATAAAGTAGAAATCATAAGAGCAAATATATATATACACACACATTATTTTTTTAGAATGACATACTGTATTAACCCTATTGCAATGCATCACAGCTCAAAAGACAAGTCATTACGTTTGTGTTATTGAACGATTATTTTATGCATTTATGTTGAGTCATCAGATCAATCTGCCTCCTTAAAAATCAACATTGTAATTAGTACAACTAATAAACCTTATTGCTATGGGTCATGAATCAAAAGCCACATCACACATCATCACATTTGGTGACTTCCATTCAAAACTTTATTGAACTATATTTTATGAACTTATGTCAGTAAGTTTGATATCACACAGTAGATTACAATTCAAATGTTCAAATTATATGTTATTTAATTTTTCAATTTGAAAGTAAATATTTAAAAACACACTTAACAATTTTGTGTTACATGGTATATTGAATGCAGCACTGGCTCATATTAGATGTTTGTGATATCAGAATACAAAGTCTATAGTTATGTAAGAATTAGGAACTCAAATTATCAATATTTAAGGGGAAGAATATAAAGTAATAACCTCCTGTCTTTTCTATATGTTGAGTGTCTCTTATATGTGCTTAATTCTGTATATGATGTGAATAATTAATTGAAAGCTCAGAATGTCCTACAAGTGATTTTCTCAGCCATTTTCAAAGATAACAGTGCCATCTCTTTCTATCAAGATAAACCTTTATGCTGGAAAGTTGGTTCTTTAGCCTGTTAGAAATTTCAAAATGTTTTTTGGACCCAAATACAGCTTAGTTATTAAACTTGATAAATTATAATGGAATTCTGTGGTATTGATACAGTAATTTATGACTCTTTGATTATTCAAATGTATACATACTAATATGTATATATATACTGCTGGCCAAAATCTTAAGGCCAATGAACATAAAGAAAAAATATGCATTTTGCATTGTTAGACTCAACCACTTATTTGAGTAGAGCTTTAAAAGATGAAAATAAAAAAAGGGAAAGTAAAAATAAAAAACCTTTTCAGCATTTAATAGGGAAAATGTGAACAAATGAAGTTAGCCTAAATACTAGCTGGTCAAAAGTTTAAGACCATACTGAAATGAAGCATTAATCGGTAAACACATAACGAAATTTAGTCATTTGTGTTCAAGCATTAGCATTGTCAATATTTCCCACCGACATCTTCTGTGTTACGTTGGGTAAAAACATGGCAAAGGCTAAAAAGTTGACGGTGTTTGAATGTGGCAGAATTGTCGAGTTGCAAAAGAAAGGTCTCTCTCAACGTGCCATCGCTGGTGAGATTGGGCATAGTAAAACTGCCGTTGCAAATTTCTTAAAAGACCCTGAGGGATATGGAATGAGAATTTCAAATGGTCAGCCCAAGAAAATTTCGCCGGCGTTGAGCAGGAGGATTCGATGGGTTGTCCGGCAAGACACCAGCTGATCGTCGAATCAGATTAAGGCCTTTATGGATGCAGAATGCAGCTCAAGAACAATAAGACGGCATCTATGAGAGAAAGGCTTTAAAATCATAAACTTTTTCAAAGGCCACACCACGAAACAGCTTGCTTAAACTTTGCTGAGAAGCACCAAACATAGGACATATAAAAGTGGAAGAAGGTTTTGTTCTCTGATAAGAAAAAACTTTAACCTGGATGGTCCAGATGGCTTTCAACGTTGCTGGCATGATAAGGATATCTCACCGGAGACTTTGTACACGACATAGTAGAGGGGGTTCCATCATGATCTGGGGTGCTTTCTCCTTCCCTGGAACAATGGAGCTTCACGTTATACAGGGGCATCAAACATCAGCTGGCTATGTTGGTATGTTGGAGAGAGCATCCTTATTGACTGAAGGCCCTTGCTTGTGTTGAAATGACTGGATCTTTCAGCAGGACAATGCCCACAGGACAAAGGACTTTTTCATGGCGAATAACGTGATTCTTTTGGACCATCCAGCAGTGTTCATCCTAACTGAACCCCATTGAAAATGTTTGGGGGTTGATGTCAAGGGAAGATTATAGAAATGGACATCAGTTTCAAACAGTGCATGATCTTTCTGAAGCCATCTTCACCACTTGGAATAACATTCCAGCCAGCCTTCTGCAAACGCTTATATTGACTGTGCCAAAGCGAATGTTTGAAGTTATTCGCAATGACGGTTGTGCAACTCACTACTGAGACCTCTTGTTGGGCATTTCCTACCCTGTTTAGGACTTCTTTTTGGTATGGTCTTAAACTTTTGACCAGCTAGTATTTAGGCTAATTTCATAGTGTTTATAATTTCCCTATTAAATGCTAAAAAAAGTATTTTATTTTTATTTTCCCTTTTCTTATTTTCATCTTTTGAAGCTCTACTCAAATAAGTGGTTGAGTCTAATAATGAAAGATGCACATCTTTCTTTATGTTTATTGGCCTTAAGATTATGGCCAGCAGTGTATGTATGTATATATAAAACATGAAAAAATTATTTCACTTCACATCCTCCCTCCATGTGCAAAAGTCTTAACAACGTACAGTAAGCAGCAAGCAATTACAAAGTCTGTAACTATAAGACATAATTGTTTGTTTTACTTTTTCATTTACTGTTCTCTGTTTTACAGAAAATAAGTTTTAAACTTATTTGCATAAAGTAATAATGTATATACACATATAATGTATTATAACTGAAATGTGAGTGCATTTCACAAAATACTTACAAAAAATACAGCCAAGATAGATCACTTTGTATAGGTTAGGTTTATATTCTTTGATATGGTAACATGATTGCATATCCACCACATCATTGTAAGTTCTATGAAGTTAGCCAGAAATTGCTGATAGGTCAATGTAATAAATATGTATGTATATAAATGTATAATGTTATGACATTTAAGTTATGTGATTACATGTTTATGTTTTTGAATTATAATTTATAGTCAGTCATTCTAGAAAGAAAAAAGCATGATTTATATTATTTTCTAATTATTTTCTGGTGGTTGCGAGATCAATCAATTTTACCAAACTCATACAGTTTCCAAAATAGTGAAAGTAACAGATAAAATATAAGTTTTTTTTTTCTTAAAACACACTTTATAATAGTTTGGAAGTTATAAAGATTTAATATGTGAAACTTCAAAATTATCTGATGCATAACAGTATTTTTAATCTTAAAATAAAAGTTACTCTGCCTATTGGATATTCAACATTCTGAAAGAAAGAATTTTATGAGAAAATCTTCAACTAAAAAATCTTAATACTTAATTCAAAGCCTGATATTTTCTGTATGAAAGCCTCTTAATGTTTACCAATAACCTGTAAAAGTTTGTAAACATATTCATACATTATCAAAAATCATAATATAATTACTCTCATGGATACTTTTTGTGGTTACGAGCTGGGTGGATTCCACCCAATCCATAATGAACGGGTTAATGGTACATGGAAACTGAAAGTTTGTTTCTAGCAGCTTAGGCTTTGAGCCTTAAGTCGTTTAATATAACAGTTATAATTGTTTTTTTGAAACTCATAATGTAGGTATATTAATATATAACTAATAAACAAAATTTTCTGCATTTTATGTACTTTTTCTTGAGTTGTGGTCGTTCTTCCAAAGTGCAGCAGTGATGAAGGCTCCCTTGAGAGGGTGGAAAACTTAAAAGCTGTTTTGCATAACAGTCATAGTTGGCTAAATTATAAATAGCCTTTAATTAAATTTATTTGTTCATTTTTATGTATGCAGGAAATATTTGTTAAACATTATACACAGCATTTTTGTGAAACATATAAAACCTCTAAAAACCTTTATTTTTCATTTGCATACTTTATTTATGTTTAAAGTAAACCAGTAACCCTTTTAAAACCTTTAGATCTGAAGATGAACTTCTAGTTGTGACTAAAAATATTCTGATACTATAGTCATGATACTTTCATAATTATCCAATATGTGTGTAAGAAGGTATAATAATTTTGTAGCAACTTAATGAGCAAATCATTCCATACTTTAGTTTCAGAATATAAATTTTAAAATCTTTATCATCACACAAAGAGTAATAGATTTTTTCCTTGAAATTCTACAGATAAGTGTATAAATTTACATTTATTTTAAGTCAAATATAAATTACTTGTATATATTTAACTATTTTGATTGTGAAATCATAAATTACTGTATAATTTAAATAAATGAACCTTTATTTTTGCAGTGGAAATCCATTGTACAGCTTTAGAGTACTTAGGGAGAATAACTGTAAGGTATTGGAAGGTTTGTAAATGTGTAACTTTGTCAAGTAAGAGAGATTAGAAGTATTTATTTTTTATGATTAATGTTTATTCATGCAGACACATTTTGAGGTTATCTTAAACTGGAAGCTTAAACTCCAGTTACTAAAAAGCTATGTATAAAATGATAGATGCTTATTTTTAGTGTCCACCAAAACATTTGCTAATTTTACTAAGTTTTTTGTTTTTTTTCAGTACATTGGCAAGTACCTAACAGAATTATATGCACTGGAAACTCAACTATCTGATACTCCAACATACTATATTTAATTTGTTAAGTTTTATAACAACCTGTTCTGCATACAAAGAATGTGGTTTTAGCTGAAAGTACTAGTTGGTGAAACATTTCTTATATATTACATGTAAAATCTTAATTGTAATTGGATAATTCTTCTTCGAAATATGTTTGTATCTTTTTGAGATAGTTTCTTAATTAGTTTTCAACATATTCTTTTAATTTGTTAGTTAAAAGTTTTGTTTTACTTGTGCTTGAAATGCCATTTTGATTAAAATGTAATGAAGGTAGAGTAATATATCTGAAGTGTTATGCATTCCTTTTTTTATGATAACTGGTAAATTCGTAATAATATTTTAAAACAAGTATGGAGTCAGGATATTTCTATGACAATAGCAAGTGTAGTATTTGCTTTACAAAGACTAGAAATGTGTCATTGGTAATCATTAAGTAGCTAAGAAGTTATTTACAGTTTATATAGTAGTAGTTTAAATACATACTAGTTTAAATGAAAAAGCTAATGATGTTATGGTTTGTCCTACTTATTAGAACTTCTAGAATGTGAGCTTCAAAAGTGCTTCTCACCTTTACACAATGAACGGCTATTACTTCACACACACTACCATAATGGTTTCTGAAAACTACAAAATCCTTGAACGAAACTCCAACCCTTGTGTATGTGTTGATATATATATTGCAACAGATTATGGCACAATCCTAATTGGATTATATCCCTTCACCAGTTGGACAGTGTGTAATAATTCTCATGAGCACTAGAAACTGAACAAAGGCTCATTCTTGACAAAGCAAACAAAACACTTGAAGTGAAGAAAAAAATAGGAGGTTAAGCAGAGAAGTGAGTATCTATCTGAAATACATTTTCAGGCAAGGAAAAGGTTTACTTCAGAAATGCTACTGATCTCTGCACAATTAACAGCTAGAATCCCATATTGAAGATAGTGAAGGGGTTGGCACATATAGAGAAACTGCAAGGGAATGCCCATGAATCTTCTTAATGCATGAGAATTGTAAAGGGGGGGGGGTTGGCTTTATGAAACACTAGTTGGTGGTAAACTGCATCTAAATCAAGCAGGAAACATTCCTTGCCTAAGAAAAGTAACAGAATAAGAGACAATATTCAAAGAATCTTTTACTTGGTGCTGAAGTGTTGCTGTTGCTAAGGTAGGTGGTAATGCACACAAAGTAATAGCTGTTCATCATGTGGAGAGGTGGTGAGTACCTATCTAAAATACATTTTAAGGTAAGAACAATTTTAACTGTAAAAATTGATGATTAATTGTGCAGTGATTTACAATGCAAGATAAAGTGGGAAGGAACAGTTACTTGAAAGAAAATTAGGGTAGGTGTTATACAATTTTTGTATGTTACTTTTGTTCAGAATGTTTTCAGTGATTGTAAATGTATTTACCTATTTTAGTTAAACCTTAAAAAATTATGTTTAGAATGAAATGCAAATGCATCAGTGTCTCTGATAAACTAAATTGTGTATGTAGTGCTATTATTGCTTTTCATTGTAAGATTTGGAAAGGTTTGATGATCATTATCTTGTAAAGAAAATGCTTTCATGAACTTTAAAACTGATTGATTAATTTCTTTTATAAAATAAGTTTTACATTTTGATTGTGATTTTAGTACAATTTTTCATTATCGTTTTCAGGAAAACAAACCATACAATTTTTAGTATCTTGTAAAGTGATTTTTTTTAATATTTAAAATGCAAACCATGTAGGTTAATAATTAGAAAAAACATTGTTTGCAAATATTGATAAACAATCCCACCCACTCATTAATGGGATATTTGTTTTACTAAGTTACCCATCAGCATATTTTATTAGTTTGTTGTTTTTATTTTAGTTACTTAAAATTAGCTGTGTAAGATTTATGTAGAACAAATATCTTTGTAGCATACTCATTTGTTAGGATGTATGTAGAACAACTGCTTACGTAGCACTTGTTCATAGAGATGTGTGTAAAACAACTGACTATGCAGCACCTGTTCACTGGTATGCATGTAGAACAAGTATGTTAAATAATTGCTTTTTTAACTTGTTAGATACATTGTATGTAGAACCAAGTGCCTTTGTGACACTTATTAACCAGAATGCATCTAGAACAAGTGCCTATATTGTACTTGTTTGCTAGGATATATGTAGAACAACTGCTTGTGTAGCACTTGTTAACTATAGCATATATGTAGAAAAAGTATTTTAGCAATACTTAGGTAGGTAGTGTATAGAACAAGTGCTTTTGTAAGCTATCTACTGCATATGTTAGCTATTAAAAAAACACATAGGTACAACAACCATATCAATAATATACTTGTCAGCCAAGATCTGTATGATGAATCTGTGCTCAGTACTTTATTTTATATATACAAATATATTTAAAAAATTGCAAGATCTGCAACATTTTTGTGCAGATAAATGTTAATAATTTTTAAAGGTTTTTCATTCTCTTAGTATTTCTGGTACAATTTTTTATTAATCTGAACGTTCTCATATCATGTACTTAAAAAAAACTAACTGAAATCAGTAACTTCTCAAAGTTAAAAATACCCTTTAAGATTTTTAAAAATAATCTAAATACATGTTAGAGCTTTAATTCATGTATTTTCATTATTGTGGAGAGATTGTCTTGTTTGTTCATAAATTTAAAGTTGTTACCGGCTTCTCTTCAAATACTTTACTAAAATTAGAAATAATGTCAACTCACATCAGACAATACTGATTAAAATTATTTACCAGCTGGTTTTTAATTAATTTTTTTTTGTATCTGATGAGAGCTAAAATGTTTTTATTTTGACATAAAAACTAACATTTATAGTAAGATGGCATTTATCTTATAAATAAATCCTTTGCTTTTGTCTTATTTTTATCAAAATGCACATTGAGGAAGAGAGCATGTATTCTATTTTTGAATAGTCAAGTAGTTAGCCTATCAGAATGTGGATCTTAGGTTCATGACCTATTACCACCAAAATAAACACTGCTGCACACTCATAAGAGTGACAGTCAATTCCCATTATTTGATTAGGATGATCCACAAATTGGCAGTGGTTGGTGCTGACTTGTTGGCTTCCCTTTAGTCTGCCCATTAAAAGTTAGGGACAATTAACACAAAATAACCTTTGAGTAGCTTTGCACCTAAATCATTAAATAAACAGCCCATTCATAACCTTTAAAGTTATTTCTTTTGAAATCATTGTCAAAACTTTTTGATGGTCTATGGTGCTTTCTTTTTTAAAAAATTAAAAGGGTAAGTGCATGTTACATATATATTATTCACTAGTTTCAAACTGGATTATGAGTGGTTGTGATTTCTTTATCAATCCAAATATCATTAGAACTCTGAAAATGTGTTGCATGTTTATGCTGTTTTGTAATTAGAGAATATCTTGTGTTATGCTTGATATGTCCTGGAACTACAAATATGAATTACTTTTGGTTGTTTGAAATATATAGAAACAAGTTCCAACTTAACCAGGTGTTTTCTCTTATATTTAATTTTTATTTTTGATATGTTTAGTTAACATATGAGTAACTTCAGTATTTTTGTTATTTTAGAAATGTTTTTAATGTGGTTAATCATATAGGAGGTCTCTGAATCTGTCGTTAATGTGTATTAGTTACCAGGTGTAATAAAGATGATTCAGTTCATTTTCCAGATACAGAAATATAAAACTTGAATATGATGTTAGTCCTTTTGGTACTTTGTGAGTTTTGTATTTCTTGAAAACCTTTATGTTTATAGTGTATGGGAAGTATTTGCTGAAAAATATCTATCTACATTATCAAAAATGTTTTAAATGATACTTAAGTGATAGTAGATTTACAATAACCTTGAGGATGAGCCCTGTCTTCCCACTATTGAATTTACTTGAACTCACTCAAAAATATATTAAATATTATGTCAAATGGTTATTAGCCTACAACAGATCCACAGTGATATGAAGATGGATTGAGCTCAGCCAAACAAGCCTGTTAAAGTTCTTCACTACAGATTAAATAGTGCTTAAATAATGTCAGTGTCTAGTCGCCCAGATCATTAAGTAAAACGTTTCACTTTCTAATATTTAATTTAAAAATGTGTGAGCTTTGCAGTCAAATAAAGTTAATTAAATCCTTATATATCAATAACATGTACCTGTTTGTTATAATATTAACTTCAAACAAGGAAATACAATACTTCAGGTACAACTGACATAAAAAAGACAGACAAGTTACAGTAAAGTAAGCTTGAAAACTTGAATGGACTGCAACTGCCTGTTGAAAGAAAGCCACATAGAAATCTGTGATAAAGGTTTATTTCACAATATTGTGCTAGTATTGTACTGGAAGAAGTGATTGACTATGTACATTATATTTATGTATTAAAAACCTTATGTTGTACTAATAATTATTATAGAATAATTGCTTACTAGACCTGAATTATTGGATGAAATAAAGATATCTGATTTCATAAACCTTCAAGCTCACTCAGACTTAATGACATTGTATATAACAAAATAAGTTAAAGCGAGAAGTAGTTATTTGAAAATATCTTAACACTAAACTTTATAATTTATACTTAAACTTATTTTGAAGAGGCAAGCTCTTCTCTCATAGATCACTGAACTATACTTCTACTAATAAAGCATAGGTACATAGTTTCTTGATGACTAGAAACCCCTTTGAAATAAAAATGTATCTCAGAATGGCTGGTATGGGTATTAATACCCATACCAACCATTCTAAGATACAGGTACTTAGTTTGATGTTTATGTTAATTCTCAAAATTTTAGAACAAAAGGTTATACTGTCACTGTTGGCTTTCAAAGAAAAAACGAAACAACAACCAAATTTCTTTTATCCATCAATTTACTGTTTTCATGAATTTGATCAATTTTAATACAAGTCATTCCAAGAAAGGTGGTTTAAATGTGGATTCTATTCAAATGTATTTGATATTGATTAAGAAAAGATGAGATGTCAACTGACAAAATAAAGACATAATATTAAAGTACTAGTTTTATGGTTTTGCATGTTTTCTGTAAAACACGGTATTAATCAAGGCCGTAACACACATTATTGTATTTTCACATTAGAAAAATCTAAGACCTCCTTAAGAACTTGCCTTCAACCCTCAAATTAAATCTTAAGTGCTGTTATAATGTTACTGCATGTCTAATAACTATTTGTGATAGCCCAAGGATAAACACACACCTGTAACAATTGCTTTTGTATTTATTTTAAAATTTATACAATTTCTTTTCTCTACATTTAAAATTTGACCTTTACAACACCTACTACAATATTGTACAATACATACAATATACTTGTATGGTTTTTGGAGTGTTTATATGATATGGGATGGTTGAATTCCAGCTTGTGACTGTTTGGTTACTTTATGTGGCATAAAAGTGTAAAAACATTAAGCTACCCTTCATTTTTTAAAAATTCATTAATTCCCCCTCCTAAATTTGTATAATATGCCAGTCTTCACTATTGCTGGAACAAGTAGAGGTTAGGCATACAGTGAGTAGAACTTTGGTTACTATCATGGTGAACTAGTTTGAAACAGATTAGGTTAACAATGTGTTAAGTAATAGTTAGTCTTATCTGTTTAGATCTTCTGTGCTGTCCCGATTGCCATTCTGTTGACATTGGTCAGTGCAGCTTACCCTACAATTCTGAAGCATTCCATTCGTTAATGTATGATTTTAGGTAAACTACATGCAGTTCCTGTAGAAAAGGAATGGGGTCAGATGTTAATCTGGTTTCTCCACACATGAGCTAACCAGTTAGCAGATGTTAACCTATACTTTGATAGTTAGAATTTATCATTGGTTTTATAGTCTCTCTCCTGTGACTTTTTCCACATACAAGATGCAATTTTCAAAGATATCTAAGCTACCTTCTGTAAATTTACTACTGATAATTTCACGTTCATTTTGATTCAGTTGAAATATCTTGCACTACTGTTACTAAGAAAAACAAAAACAGGTAGAAGTATTTTTTCTCTCAAATGACGTGCGAATTTCTCTAGTATTAATGAAAATAACAGGTGAACCATAATTTCATGTTAAGCCGTGCAGCTTAGTCATCACAGTTAACCTTGTATCATGAGGTCTAACATCCAGGTAGTATTTTCTATTCATATATCACTTAACAGCTGTGTTCTCTGCTTATTTATCCATTTACATTATATAACTCATGAATTATATCATATGTCCATACATGCATGTAACATTACACAGATATATTTATAAAAGTATATTGCCAAATACATACATCTTCATTATAAATCATCACATACAATATCTTAAAACAACTCACCTCTGTCTCTAGCACAAATGATTTTGGTATCTTCTTATTGCTTACATCAAGCAAGCTGTTTTGATACGTACAGTACCATAATGTGCCATCAACTTGACATTTTTCTTTTAAGGCATCATGAAATAAACTGATACAATTTAGCTCATAAGTCAAAATTATAGTTTGTACTGTTGCTATAGCAACATGTTTTATGCTTTTCATATATATATGGGAGAAAACATGCATTATTTTCTGTATGACTTTCATTACATGCCGAGTTGTGAAGATATTCTCGAGCAACATTTAATCACAGAAAATTGCTTGATAACTCAGAATGCCATTTCAAGCGATTTTTCAAGCTTCTGGGTGTTACATCTGCTGACACCAGCTGCCATAAACTGTGAGAACCAAACAGTTATTGTAAGAGATTTATTGTAGTGGAACTCTGTTCCCACAGATAGGAAATTGTCATGAAGCCCTTTTGGAATAGCTAATTTTATGATCAGCAAACCACCCTCACTGTGTAAATGAGTGATAGTCATACAATGTAGTGCATACCTTTATTCTATAAAATGCTGGTTAAATTTTTTTCAGCTAAAATTATAAGTCAGAATTAATATTCATATTGCTATTATGTAGTTCTCAATATATTCTCAAGGAAACGCAACTCCCTTACTGCATGTGAAGAAGTCGTATATTCAATGAGCAGACAAGATCTTGTACAATTTACAAAGCATTCGTACTTAGTTCGTACTCTATGACTAAATCATAAACCTGCAATGTTGTTATCCAGCATACTATCATTTCATTCATATTTTTGAAGTTCATAACCCATTTGAATGATAAACGATTCAGTCAAATAGTGAGCTTTCTACCACACAAATAATGTCGATAGTGTATCTCAGAACGGCTGGTACGGATATTAACACTTTTATTGATTAGCAGACATTTCAACCTCCTTACGTTATCTTCAGGTTAAAAAAGAGAGTTCCCAAAAGACCGTTGCCGGACACGTCTTAGGGACGAGAGTATAAACAGGTACGGGATTGTAGGGGACGTTGCAGTTGGATGTTACGTTATTAATTAGTATAGATATAAATGTGTTCCTTTATATTAGTTTAATTTTGGTTTTAGTTGCTGTACTAAGAAGAGCTTCTTTGATTTTGCATTTGTTTATATTTGTTTCCCTACTTAGTATCTGGGAGTTTTCTATGATTGTGTTTATTTGATTTGCAGTGTTTAAAAACGTGTGTTTTTTGTTTTGTTTTTATAAATCTGGTTTCCATTTTTCAGTGTGTTTCTCCAATATAGAAGTTGTTGCATTGTATTTTATAAATTGTCTTGGTGTTGTGTTTGTCAGTGTAGTTTTTACAGTAGGGACTTTAGTTTTGTAACTGCCATTTCAGTAAATTTGGTGTTTACTGGAATGTTGAGTTTTGTTATAAGTTTTTTTTCTTCTTCTAAATGTTGGTTATATTTTCGCTGATGTCGGTAATATATGGTATGCAGCAGTGTAAGGTTTTGCAGTTTGTTGTATCTTTGGATTTATTGTTGTTGATCTAGGTGTGTGCACATAGTTTTTTTTCCTTTTTTTTAGGAAATTTGTTGACGTTGATGAAGTGTTGTTTTATTTTGTTGATTTCATCGGATGAGCATAGTTTTGTGGCTGTGTTTATTTGGTTTCTTAATATGTTGGGTTTTTGTTTTGTTTCATGTTCTAAGTCCCAGGGAATGTATAATCCATTATGGGTGATTTTTTTCTGTGTATTTCCATTTTGAATTGCGTATCGGTTCTAGTGATTTTGAGGTTAATAAATCCTATTTGGTTGTTGTTTTTTTCCTGTTCACAGGTGAACTTAATGTTAGTGTTTCGAGTTAACGTGATTGAAAACTAAGTGTGTGTCCTGTATATGTGAATCCAGAAATTGTATCATCAACATACCTGTACCAGTTTAGTGGTGGGTGTAAGGCTGAATTGATTGCTTGAGATTCATTCTGTGTCATAAAAATGTTGGTTAGAACTGGTGACATGGGACTCCCCATATTAGGCCACTTATTTGTAGGCAGTTTTTGATTATTGAACATAAAGTTAGTTTTGGAAGCAGTGAATTCTGTAAGGTTTGGGGTCTTGGATATAAAGTTATAAAGCTATCTTATAAGCTTCAGTGGTTGAGACTTCTTTAAAGAGAGAGATTACATCAAAACTGCCCATTAAGGCTTTATGGTTTAGTTGATTAAGAATAGATTTAAAGTTAAAAGAGTATGTGAAAAAGGAGCCGGTTGATGTTACATGTTTATTTTGTACCCACGCTATATATTTACCGAGGTTGATTCATAGGTCAACATTATGGTCTTAGTGGATAATTGAGTTTGTGAGTGCTGTATAGTTGTGGTGTGTGTGAGTCGGTCTTTCGTAGGTAAGAATAAATGTTTTC
This sequence comes from Tachypleus tridentatus, assembly GCF_004210375.1. Classification (NCBI taxonomy): domain Eukaryota; kingdom Metazoa; phylum Arthropoda; class Merostomata; order Xiphosura; family Limulidae; genus Tachypleus; species Tachypleus tridentatus. The sequence continues at coordinate 84,204,223 of NC_134836.1, read as the reverse complement.
TGAGATTGTGTTTTTCTTTTCATTTTTAGTAGTATTTTGTTTAATTGTTTTTTCATGTGTTTATTAGTTTAAATTTGTATTTGATAAGATGTTCATTTTTTGAATGTATTCATTAGAGTTCTTTATAACTATAGCATTGCCTTTATCTGCTTTTAGAATTTTGATGCTGTTGTCTTGTTTTAAGTTGTTTATAGAATTAATATATTTTCCTGTGAGGCCGTTTTTTCAGTTTTCTTTTGTGTGAAATTATGTTGATGGTTTTGAGGTGTTTCGGGGAAACAGATGGGAAAGATGGGTTGTTGGAATTGTTCTCTAAGTTGTCTTCTTCCTGGTGGTTGTTTTCCGTTTATGTAGAGCTAGGTAGGCTTTCATTTCGATATATGGAATATTCGAAATTATAAATAATAGTGCAATTGTAATAAACTGGTATTAAGTTAAAGAAACAGTATGAATAAACTTGGAAAGAATTAAAATGAAGATCACTTCATAATTATACTGAAGCTGAACGTGAAACTTGAAACGAAGGAACATGTCTGGGCACAAATGTTGCCAAACAAGAATTAATACTTTGCTAGGGCCAAAAACGTCACTTATGTCACGCTCTTATTGGTGGAGAAATGACGCATGGTGATTAGCATAAGACTTGTTGGAATCATTTGATTCCAACTGGGGAAGCAGAAGGCTTGTGGCATGTCTAAAGAAAAAGTTCACATAGAGAGGGCAGTACTGGACGAATAGAACTTGTCTTGTGAATGCCGTACTAAAAATTACAGTATGCACAACAAAATTACAGGATTTTAATGCTTGTAATTTTTTAATTAAGCAATTTTTCTCAACCAGGGTCAGAGTGTTTCAGAGGACACCATGTTATTACGTCAGATAAAAGTGGCATGATCTTTAAAGGTACTGACTTTCAAATGCAAGTTAGTTTTTTATATGCATCATCACACTTCAAATTCTTTACAGA